>NW_007583152.1:0-1102 GCF_000690725.1 Stegastes partitus
CTGATGGTGGAACATCTTTCTACATCTGATGGTGGAACATCTTTCTACTTGATGGTGGAACATCTTTCTACATCTGAGGGTGGAACATCTTTCTACTTGATGGTGGAACATCTTTCTACATCTGATGGTGGAACATCTTTCTACATCTGATGGTGGAACATCTTTCTACAGCTGATGAGCAGAAGAGAAAGAAAAGTTTGTAGATGCTGTTAAAATGTAAATAGTTTTTTTGAGGACATGAATGAGTTCCTTCTTTGTGGTTGTTCTGTTCCCATGGAGGTTCAGGACTTCATGTTGCAGTCACAATGAGCCCACAGTGACCAGAAACGTGACAGGAGCAAAGAAACGGGCAGATCCTGCCTGAGGTTCGTTGGGCTACAGAAGTATGTCCGACATTTACTCTGCTTCTGCTTCAGCACCAGCGTTACAGTCGTCCTCAGATGAAATCATGTCCTTCCATTAAAGAAAAGGTAAAATCCACAACAGTCACTCAAATAACCAGAAACTGGACAAAGTAATAATAAATAAAAATTTGTTAAATTATAATTTAGTGAAATAAGACGTTGCTTTGAATTGTAGTTGAAAAGAATTAAAATAAAAAAATAAAACTGTGGTGGACCAATGAGAGGCCTTTGCTGATGAGCAGTGGACCAATGAGAGGCCTTTGCTGATGAGCAATGGACCAATGAGAGGCCTTTGCTGATGAGCAGCGAACCAATGAGAAGCCTTTGCTGATGAGCAGCGGGCCAATGAGAGGCCTTTGCTGATGAGCAGTGGTCCAGAACACCTGTCAACAGGTGCACAAGTCTGACTGAGAGCTACAGGAAACACCTGATGATGGCAGTGATTGGCTCAGAGGGTTGTTCAGGTAGATGTTAGTTCACGGCTCCCATCAGGATTGTTTGATTTAATATTTCTGTTGAAGCACAACCCAAAGCAACGTCATGATGTTCACTAGATGTTTATTTATTATTACTTTTGTCAGTTTCATCTTATTCCAGTGACTGAAGCTGTTTGTTTCCTCCTTTAACGTGAGGACGACTGTCCACGCTGATCTCTGACTGATCACATGGTCCAAACATCTCATGTCTGCAGCGCTTCA
>NW_007583153.1:0-1102 GCF_000690725.1 Stegastes partitus
GCTGCTGGTGAGAGCTGACCATTTGAGAGAAGGAGGGAGGACAGTGTGTGAAGACTGGTGACTGCTATAGACCCAGTGACTTTAGGACAACCTGCATTGTTTGGTTCCCTTTAAAAACAGCTGGATTCTTTTTTTTTTTTTTTGCCACATTTATAAAGAGTTATTTTTTGGCTACTGGATGATAGCTTAAAATATAGTCATCAAAAATATGATTTGCAGCTCTCCTAGTTTATGAACCTGTCATAGCACAATAATGTCTGTGTAGGTTCTTAATGATCTCGGTCGGGGTCGGCAACCCACGGCTCCAGAGCTGCATGAAGCTCTTTCATACCTCTGCTGCGGCTCCTTGTGAATTTGGAAAACAAATAATACGAATTTAATTTAAATGCATTTCATTTTAGTTTGTCAGTTTTTAAAATGTAATTCTAAATTTGAAGATTGTGGTGATTTCCATCCATCCATCCATTATCTGTACACCGCTTAATCCTCACGAGGGTGGTAGGGGGGCTGGAGTCTATCCCAGCTGACTCAGGGCGAAGACAGGGGACACCCTGGACAGGTCACCAGTCTATCACAGGGCTACACTTAGAGACAGTTGTCTCTTGTTTGTTTGAGTAGATAAGTATTTTTTTTAAATTATCTTTGTATTCATTAGGTTTTTCCCTTCTGTTCGTAGTTTGGAGTTTTCCCTGGTTTGTGTAGTTTCATCCTTTTGTTGCATTCGGTCTGATTTGTCTCGTTCTGTTTTCCACTCGGTTTAGTTGGCACTTTTTGTAGTAGTTTTCAGTTTTGTTTCTGTTTGATTAAATCCTTTTGCACTTAACCTATCTGTCTGCCTGATCTGTGTCTGCACCTGGGTTCCCCGATTTCCCCCCCGTGACATTAAATGGGTTAAGATGCACACGAGATACAAAAAGACCATTTTCTCAGTTACCACGATGACAAGTCTCATCACGTCTAAGATGTGATTGGTGACCTGAGAAGGTGTGACAGCGCTGACATCATAACTTCTCTGTAAAGATTTCACCTAAACAATCAGATGCTGTTTTAAGGACAGCTACTTTTTCACGGATACTCACCTAAAGTTTTAAACAGATCAGAT
>NW_007583154.1:0-1101 GCF_000690725.1 Stegastes partitus
ACCTTGGACGCTGGCATTTAAATTGATTTCACATCGACACGTAGCACCTACCTGAACATTTTTGCAGCAGCAGCCTCCTCTAGTAGGACAATGCTGCTGTCATACTGCAAAATATGGAACATCTCAAGGGGCATGACAAAGATGTAAAAGTCATCCACCTGGATTGCAAAATTCCCAGTACCCAAACTGATCGAGCATCTGCGAGTTGCAACGCAACAAGTCCAATCCACAGATGCTGCACCCTGCAACCAACAGTAGATCTGCTGCTAACTTGCTGGTTTCAGACACCAGAGAACTCTCCTAAAGTAAACCACACTGATTATCATTAAACCCACTCTGGTGAAGGGAATAGCATTGATTATCTCTGTATAATGCAAAGCTTTAATGAAAAACCTTGGATTCTGGCATTTAAATTGATTTCGCTTTGACATGTAGCAACATTTTTGTAGCAGGAGCCTCCTCTAGTAGGACAATGCTGCTGTCATACTGCAAAATATGAAACATGTCATGACAAAGATGCAAAGACATCCAGACCCCAATCTGATTGAGAACCTGCGAGACGCAACGCAACAAGTCCAATCCACAGATGCTGCACCCTGCAACCAACAGTAGATCTGCTGCTAACTTCCTGGTTCCTTACACCAGAGAACTCTCCTAAAGTTAACCACACTGAATAACCACAACATTAAACCCACTCCGGTGAAGGGAATAACATTGATTATCTCAGTATAATGCAAAGCTTTAATGAAAAACCTTGAATTCTGGCATTTAAATTGATTTCGCTTTGACATGTAGCAACATTTTTGTAGCAGGAGCCTCCTCTAGTAGGACAGTGCTGCTGTCATTCTGCAAAAATATGCAACATGTCATAACAAAGATGCAAAGACGTCCACCTGGCTTGCAAAATTCCCAGACCCCAATCTGATCAAGCATCTGCAGGATGTACCGCAACAAGTCCAATCCACAGATGCTGCACCCTGCAACTATCTGTTGCCAACGTTGTGGTTCCAGACACCAGAGAACACTCCTAAAGTTAATGACACTGATTAACCACAACATTAAAACCACTCCGGCGAAGGGATTGACATTGATCGTCTGGGT
>NW_007583155.1:0-1101 GCF_000690725.1 Stegastes partitus
TTCCTTCACGTTTCCAGTTCAATACGACTTGTATGTGATCTGCTGTGTGAACTTCATACGACCCAAAAGTGTCCCGCATGCGCAGAAGAGGACACGATGACGTCAGTGTTTGCGGAAGTAAACCCGAATGGTGGCGCCAGTGGAAACAGAAGTGTGAGCGCTAACTAAACTAGCATCAGCAGCCAAGTACTGCTGTACGTTTCAGCCACTTCCCCCGGGGTGGAGCACTCCCTGGGGAGGAAGTGTCCCCCAACCAGGACAAATATTCGGATATTCATCATTAATTGGGCCTGAATATTCAGAGACCAGAAAGTGCTATTGGGACCAGCCCTACTAGTTATTATAACAACTTTGAACAATTAACAACTAATGATCCTTCCAGCATCAAGCCCTCCTTGTATCTCGACCTCCGTCTTGACAATCCGACATAGAAGAAGGTTTTACATTTAGTGTCGGGTTATCGAGTCACGACTGTAATATTAAAAATCAGGACCACTGAGGACGATGAAAAGCCAACAAACATGTACGTCAGGAGATTTTTCAAAAACAATGTCAGCGGAGGAACTTTTTATTTGGTGTTATGTGGCCTGACAGCGTTACAGTCAAAGACGAAAGATGTTTTTCAATCACCAGGCCGAAAACTAGATCGTTAACTTCAAGCGTAAATGACCGAGAATGACAAAAAATGTAAACAGTTGAAGTCAAAGAAGTTTTGTATGTGACGGCTTCTTGATGCTGAAGCCTCTACACCTTAACCCTCACTGGGATCGTGGGGGGCTGGAGTCTATCCCAGGTTCACCTGGACAGGTAACCAGTCTATCACAGGGCTACACTTAGAGAGAGACAACCAAGCACACTCACATTCACACCTACTGACAATTTACAATCACCAATTAACCTCAACATGTTTCTGGACTGTGGGAGGAAGCTGGAGAACCCGGAGAGAACCCACGCTGCACGGGGAGAACATGGAGAAAGATCCCAGGTGTCCTCACCGGGACACGAACCGGCGACCTTCTAGCTGCGAGGCAACAGTGCTAACCACTGAGCCACCTGCAGCCCCATGTTAAATCAAATCAAGTTTATTCATAGCCAAAAGGA
>NW_007583156.1:0-1101 GCF_000690725.1 Stegastes partitus
CCACGCAGAAAGATTCCAGTGCCCCCACCGGGACGCGAACCGGCAACCTTCTTGCTGCGAGGCAACAGTGCTACCAACTGCGCCACCTTGCAGCCCCAAGAAAAAATCATTTACGTAATTTTTCTTTTAAGTCTTGAAAAATATCAGTAAAATAATTATGTTTTTGTTGATTTAAATACAGTAGAAATAGTGTCATGGTGGTGATTGTGAATGTGTTCACTGTGTTTTTTGTATGCGGCTGGATTGTGTTTTTAGTTTTCAGGCTGGGCGCGGCTGATTGGAGCTTGCGTTCCTGCAGCTGCAGCTCATCACCTTGTTGCGCACTGGATAAAGCCGCCGTTTAATCTGTGCTCCAGTGCCAGACGATTGCCAGCTCCACGAGTGGTACATTCAGGCTACTTACCTCTAGTACATGTGCTTCTTGCTAAGTAATCGCAAGTTTTCGAGTGACCGTGTCTCTCTCTTTGTGTCTCCTCCACCGGTCCCAGCATCCTGCTTTTCAGCTCACTACACCAGTCCTGTCTCCCTCCATGGAAACACGAGTCTGGATCATCTCCCTGTGTGAGCACCTGCACAGGAGATAACTCGGCTGCACTGCCACGGCGACCAGCGCACCGACCCCGGATCCCCCACCTGTCTCCCGTTGCCCCGCACTCCCCGGACCCCCTAAATAAAACCTGCTATTCCTTTTAACCCTGCTTCCTTCTCGTTTGGGGTCCTGCACACACCTCATTTTGTTGTCAAACATTGTAAAAGAACCAATTAATAATGACTACTACTAATTATTGCTACTACTGAACCAAAAACCCCAGTATTTTACTGGTAATATGCACTTAATACTTTTTTTATTTCAGTGATTCTCCAGATTATATCTGTTACTATACAGAAAAGGGAAAATCTATAGAATTACAGTGAAAACCTACTAAAACATGTTCATTTATTACTGCGTGGGGATGTTGACACTCTTCAGAGAGGACTAATGTCTGTGACTATGGTTTATGGTTTAAAATGTTTTTGAAATACCTGGGTCGTAAATTTACAACTTGGTGCATTAAACATTTTCAATGCAACGGTTCTGACAGTCTTGTAGGGATTTGACCT
>NW_007583157.1:0-1101 GCF_000690725.1 Stegastes partitus
CATGTTGAGTCATTGTCAATGTCACAAAGTCGCTATGAACTTATCTGTCAGCAGCTCCGCTCAGCCTAACTCCTGCCTGGCAGTAACTTACTCCTGTACTACTGAGAAGACAGCCTGAGGACTGAGGACTGAATGGAGTCAGAGCTCCATCTACTGGACAAACAGCGCAAGGATAGAATTCTGCGCAACTGTGACACTTAACAGCATTTACTGTTTTATGAAAAAAAGATCAGATGGTAAGCCAGAACATCACCAAAATGTAATCATCTGTTCATTGTGCCATGATCAACATTTCTTGAAAATTTTCATTAAAATCTGTTCAGAACTTTTCGAGTTGTCTTGCTAACAAACAAACGGACGCTGGATAAACACCAGCTAAAACATAACCTCTTTGGTGGAGGTAATAATAAATAGTGCAAATGATGCACATATTGTTAAAAGGTGAATCAATGTCTTTTTTCCATGTCTTTTACTGATTGGTTGCTAAACAGTATATTTGCACCATGTTGTAGTCAGATGGAGTACCTGCCACGACCTACTGACCTTTTTTAGTATGACTACAATCTGTAGTCAGAGTTTGTGAAGGCAGATATCTTAATATCCTACTAATTAGCTACGTTTTACCCCCAACCCCACCCAACAGCAAAAAAGTTCAGGCTCAGGATTATTTTTCACATTAAACCCTGTATTTACTTATTTTTGTTTTTTTAAATCATAAAGCCTCTTTAAAATGTACACTTTCACATTTGTGTTTTCACAGAGGACAATTCTGTACTGTTAAATGGTTTTGTCGTTGTGCAGGAAGCAAAATTACTGCCTGGATTATGGTCACTGGCAATGTCAGTTCTATTCCAAGAAGTGCAACATTCTTGTAAGACAAATAGACCAAAAAAAACCGAGTCATGCTTTTCATTGAAAACTTTTTCCTTGTTTTTGTCAATACATGTTTGTTATTTCTTATCATTTTTTTAAAAATATGTATTTCAGAGATATTGTTGCAATTCTCTGAAAATTTATAGAATTCTCATTTTTTTAAAATAAATTTTGATATCTCTGCTAAAGCTAAGACTGCAGTCTAAAGCTTGATTTGCATTTAACAGG
>NW_007583158.1:0-1101 GCF_000690725.1 Stegastes partitus
GGAGGTGAAAGGGAAGGGTCGCGACCAGAGAGGCAGCCTGTTGTGTGTCTGGCTGGATTAAGTAACTAAATAAGGAGACAGTAGTAGGTGAAAACACACTAATGTACACACAGATATACCGGCACAAGTTGATGGAGTTACTGGTGTGTCCGGCAACACGTACCAGCTAGCTGTAGTCATTAGAGCAGCAGCGAACTTGAACAATATTTAGTTTTCGGACGATTGAGCGCATCTGAATATCAGCCGCACCCACTGACTTTAAAAACAAGTGTGTACATATACGGGCCGCACTCGTCTGTAAGCCGCAGGTGTCCACGTTGTAACCTGAGATATTTACACAGAAATATTTTTTTTTAACTTTTAATTAAATACGTACCGGCAACACACACAAATACCGTAAATGCTTTTTTCCGGACAGCGCCTGTAACATGGCTGATTAAACAAAGTAAAAAAAAATCCAGTAGCCTACCAGGAAAAGTCATTGATCGCTATCTTCATCTTCTTCCTGAAAACCACGAAAGTTGTCTTCTTCAGTGTCGGAGTTGAACAGCCTCAGAATTCCTTCATCACATGCTTCTTCAGTCTCTTTCGTTGTCGCTCTCAATGACACTTTGGTCTTGAGACAAAATCGCAAAAATCATTAAAACGTTTAAGCTACAGTGTTCAAAGCGTGTGGAAAAGGTAGCGACTTATAGTCCGGAAATTGACGGCGAAGGAAAATGTTTGCTTGTTTCACAGCTTCCTGCATGTCTGAATTTGTTGCTGGTAAACATCTACTCCTTCTTCATGGCAACTATGAGCTATAACATGAAGAAAAAGTTAAATCTGTTCTCAGCAAATTTAGTTTCAGGTTTGGTTTTAGTCTTATATAATTTTTTTAGTCTTTGAGTTCTGACTGCCACAACTTGCAATATAGCAATTTAATCTAATTTAGCAATTAGCAATTACCCTGTGGTTTTGTACCGAAGGGATCAATAAAGTTTTATTCTAATTTTATTCTAATGTTTTTTTTTTGTTTTAGCTCATGTCTTTGGTACCAACTCCACACATGATGTGGATTCATGTGGTTCAGTGTTTTTGATATGCAGTAAAATCTGGGAG
>NW_007583159.1:0-1100 GCF_000690725.1 Stegastes partitus
ATTAGTGCAGTCAAAGTCACCAAACGAATCATTTCACTGCCCAAAACATGGCGAGTGCTCGACCTGCAGAAACAGTTCCTACTATTGAGTGCACCTGAATATAAGCCGCACCCACTACCTTCAAAAAGAAAACAAGTTTCATACATATATAGGCCGCACTTGTCTATAAGCTGCAGGTGTCCACGTTGTTACATGAGATATTTACAAAGAAAGATTTTTTAAACTTTTAATTAAATACGTACTGCTAACATACACAAATGCTTTTTTCCAAACAGTGCCTGTAACACGGCTGGTTAAAAAAAACAAAAAAATACAGTATCCTACCAGGAAAAGTCATTGATTGCCATCTTCATCTTCCTCCTGCACTAAAACCACTAAAGTCGTCTTCTTCAGTGTCAGAATTGAACAGCCTCAGAATTCCTTCGTCACACACTTCCTCAGTCTCTCTTTCGTTGTCACTCTCAATGTCACTTTCACCTCGAGTCAAATTTGTAAAACTCGCAAAAATCCATAAATCACATTATTGTTTAAGTCATGGTGTTCAAAGCGTGTGAAAAATGTAGCGGCTTATAGTCTGGAATTTACGCAAGTTCAGCTTCAAGTCTTCAAGCCGGGCAGCAACCAGTAGAAAGGTTGTCATGTTTATTTTTAGGCTGATTACTTTACCAAAAAATATTGCCATAGAAACTACAAAATACATTAAAAATACTGATACTGCAAAGTATCTTTGGATAATCATCACATTGCACCTGCAATGTCGATAGTATTCTCTCAGCTTTCTAAGTCATTTTAAATGGAATTAGTACTTCACATTGACTAATATTTAACACCCATATCATACAGGAAATAAGTGGTGGGTGTTTCTATCTGTCCTGGTTCTGGGAATATTCATAATAACATCTATACTTTTACAATTTGATACATGTAAGCACATGATTTTACAGTAGCTTGACCACCAAAAAAAAAAAGAAAGAAGAAAAATGAAGTGTCTTGAGCAGGAGTTTAGCCGTTTCTTATACCAATAGCAAAGTGACCGATCAGTGTTGGTTCTCTAAAAACCTGTTTTACTTTGATATAACTAGTAGAAAATTAATAACAAA
>NW_007583160.1:0-1100 GCF_000690725.1 Stegastes partitus
CCAGGGAGGGCCTAAATTGGATAAGCTTCCCTCAAGAACAAGAGTTGGGTTGTCTGTGCCGCACATAGAGTTGCATCACTGTAGGACACTTCAATTTTGAAAGTGCATAGCCTACATCTGGACACATCAGGATTCATCTTGTTTCCTGATAGAGCTTCTAAAGACGAACAACTCAAAACTTGTGTGTGCTTTTATACATACCACAGTTTCGGGACTATAAGCCGCTACTTTTTTCCACACGCTTTGAACACTGCGGCTTAAACAATGATGCGGCTAATTTATGGATTTTTGCGATTTTTATGAATTTGCCTCAAGACCAAAGTGACATTGAGAGCGAAAGAGAGACTGAGGAAGTGTGAGACGAAGGAATTCTGAGGCTGTTCAACTCCGACACTGAAGAAGACGACTTTAGTGGTTTTAGTGCAGGCGGAAGATGAAGATATCGATCAATGACTTTTCCTGGAAGGCTGCTGTGTTTCTTTTCTTAACCAGCCGTGTTACAGGCACTGTTTGGGGAACAAAAGCATTTACGTATTTGTGTATGTTACCGGTACGTATTTAATTAAAAGTTCAAAGAAACTTGTGTAAATATCTCATGTTATAACGTGGACACCTGCGGCTTACATATGTACAATTTTTATTTTCATTTTTTAATTAGTGGGTGCAGCTGATATTAAGGTGCGTTCACTAGTCTGAAAATTATGGTACTACAGTTGAGGATACATATGTGGACACATTTTCAAACGTGAACTAGAAAACATGTCGGTAACAGCAGAAGTGGAACTACTTTGTTTATTGTGTTTGGCTGGAAAACAGGGTGAAGTCAAAAAGAGAAAACACTGTTGTGTAACTTTTTGACAGGAATCAGACAAAGTTCAGGAAACTGTCCCCCAAAATTTATGACTCGTCACCATGGTAATCCAGAAAATAGAAGCAAGGTTTCAAACATGTTGCGAAAGGGTATACACATAGCATGATATTTTCATAAACCTACCTAAATGGGGAGTGAAAACAAAAGTAAACAGCTAGTGTAAATGAAACCCAAGCATAAAGTAAAATAATGATCCCACGTGGAACTCGTCTCCGGCGTTACAGTGCAT
>NW_007583161.1:0-1099 GCF_000690725.1 Stegastes partitus
CATTATCTTGGAATGTATTTGAATACAAGCAATTCAACAGAACAACACACACTGCATCCAAATGTATTTCTCTTGGCAAATTCAAGTTTTACAGCTTAACACTGAGACTTAGCACTCTGCGTGTCATTTTCTTTGGCTCGATCTCCATAAATAATTTCTGCAGTGCATCAAAGGTGTGTTTCAACTCACCTGGATAGCTCAGGTTCAGCACATAAATTAGCCCAAATAACATGGCACATGCATGTGCGATTGATGGCAACCTGTTCAGGACTTCCACACCTTCAATGATGATGCCGACTTCAAGTGGTGGCTGTAGAAAATCCCTCTCTTCCCTGATGATGAACACAGCCATTGTAGAACTCTCAAGCTCTGTTTCAGCTTCATCCTTCTGGACAACCTGATAAATGACAAGATTTATTGCAAGTTATTCTGATGAAGTCAGTTTTTAATGTACCAAGATAAGGAATGTCAACATAGACAGTTCTCCTGAATGAAATCTCATTAAAAAAATAACTCCCTGTTTATATATGTGTAATTTTTTTTAAAAGGTGACTGTTATACAACACAAACAATAGATTAGCCGCCTCTAATTAATTTTTTTTTAAAAACTAAAAAAAACTTCATATCAATAGTTTATGAAATGTCCTGCTATGCTTTTACAACACCCCCCTCCACAAACAAAATTCCTGAAAAGTATCTTTAAAAAAAACAAAAAAAAACACCCAAATCAAGTCTCAAAGTGTTCTCACAGCAAATATTGACATACAAGCACTGGTACTAGCACTAATAATGACTATCCTCCTAAAGATTTTAATCAATACAAAAAGTATTGAATATTACATTATAGTAATATACATACTTAATTTATGATTTACTATCACATCAAATGATACAACTGCCTTCTTTTCATATATGTATATATTACAAAATCTGGACACAACTCACATGTTCCACAACACACACACACACACACACACACACACACACATATATATATATATATGGCAAGCCGTTTAGGAAAATTATATATATATATATAATGAAAGTCCGAATATATGGAATGAAAGTCTGAATATATATAATGAAAGTCTGAATATAT
>NW_007583162.1:0-1099 GCF_000690725.1 Stegastes partitus
GTCTTCTCCCAGGCGGACATGCTTGAAAACCTCCAAAGGAAGTCTTCCAGACAGATCTGAATCAGATGTCCATACCACCTCAACTGGCTCCTTTCAACGTGAAGGAGCAGTGGCAGTGAGCTTCCTCCAGATGTCCGAGCTCCTCACCCTCTCTAAGGCTGAGTCCAGCCACCCAACGGAGGATGCTCATTTGGCCGTATTACATTCCAGCAAAAAACTGTGATACTACAAATAAACTGGGCTCATTAACACAAGACGAGGACACACTCGCAGCAACCTCGCTCAAATCAAAGATATTCCCTTAATCTGTCCCGCTTCAAACTGCACTCCTTCCTTAAACTCCATATTTTACTTTTTTTATTCCGGTGCTTTCATCCTGGCTGATCTTTTAGATTGCCCACTCTTTTACGCTCCCTGAGCAGGACGTCGGCTCATTGTAGCACTACACTCACTGTTTCTTTTAGCAGTGGGAGCTAACCTGCCTCAAAGAGCCCACCAGGCACAGCAATGCTTACTGTTCTGTCCGAGGATAGTATTTTACTTAAAAAGGCCAACAAAAAGATTTCCGACCTTAAAGAGGACATCTGACGGCTATCTGATGAGGTCTGGAAGAAGGACTCCCTGCTCTCCAGCTTCACGGACGTGGCAGCCCAGCAATCCACAAAGTTAGCCTCACTCAGCATGACCCTCCAGGAGACAGCTGTGTGGGACCACCTGTCCACAGCCCTCCTGCTCTACACCCATCCGTGACCTGCCTTGGACCGAAGTGGTGATCCATGGTCGCAAGAGGGCTTCAGGTGAAGTTGCCCCCCTCCATCGCCTAAGTCTCTCCAATCGTTTCGGGGCCCTGTTGGTGGATGATGGTCCGGTCCACTCGGCTGGTGACCCCACTCCAGCGGCTCCTCCTCATCCTGCTCCGGACTCGAAATCAGTGCCTGCCAATACCACCGCCTTCCCCCCGTTGGAGACTAACAGCGATGGCGTGGTCGGACACTCCACTGTGGAGCCTCAATGACTCTTGTGTCGATCTGCGACCTCATCTGCCGGATGCAGGCTCCTGAAGGCTGCTGTGTCCTGGCGCTCCACTGGTGGTCTTCCT
>NW_007583163.1:0-1099 GCF_000690725.1 Stegastes partitus
GAGGCTTCATCAGCTCTGACTGACCAGTTGGGAGGTCCAGATATCCTGAAAGAGCCATCAACACCTGAGTTTCAATTGGGGGTCTGTTGCTCCACCCCCTCGTTATGCAGGTCGTTAGTGCCCCCCTCTGACACAGTGGGGTTCGTTAGGGTCTCTGTGGCTCGGTGTGGATGTGGGTTCACTGGTTAAAGAGGAGTTCTTCAGCTCAGTGTGGTGTTAGCTCCTCTAGTCGGGTTTAGTTCTGCAGATACCGGGCTCTGAAGCGGCCCAGAAACGTTCCGAGAAAGTCCTGCAAAGTTCTGCTACTTTTTCTTTTAGTTCCCAGAATGTTCTTAAAGGGAGAACAACTAAAGACGCTCTAGAAAGGTTTGGTGGTAACATTATTAGACCGTTATGCTCTGAGGTTCTTAAAACTTTTTAGTTATGTTTTGTTGATTTTACGTTCCCTCAACAACATTCTCAGAACATTGCAGCCAGAATGTTCCACCTTTCTTAAGAAATTATTTTTCAGTTCAATAACGTTCTGTCATCTGAGATCTCATGTTGAAAACGTTTTCTGAATGTTGGATTGAGAACATACCTTCCTGTGTTATTGTGGAAAAGTTTTATAGGAGAACGTGCAGGACGTTTTCCTTTAGTTCCCGGAACGTTCTTCTTGAAGGCAGAGGATCTGAATATGTTGTAGACGCCCCAACAGTCCTAAAGCTTGTTACGCTGAGAACGTTCTTCCTTATTTTTCATGGAACATTGTGGTAACGTTTTATAGATTCTACAATGTTGTGGGAACGTTCTCTGTTAGCTGCAAAGTTTGTTCTGTGCAGAACCGTGGACGATGTGTGTTTGAATTCAAGAGTCTGAGTCTGAAAGCAGCGTGTCGATGGAACGCCTGCAGAGCTGTAGACAGGCTTGTTGTTGTTGTTGTTGTTGTTGTTGTTTACCAGTGACATTAGCAGTTAGCATAAGAGCTTAGCCGTTAGCTTGACGTCCATGAAGCAGCAGAACACACTGCGTGCACTGACAGGTTTCTTTCTCTTCTGTCTCGTTTCCTTTTCTTTTCCACCCAGATGATCTTTTTTCTGTTTGTACGAGCAGAACCGGG
>NW_007583164.1:0-1099 GCF_000690725.1 Stegastes partitus
CGTCGTACTGATAAGAGGTGGTTTGATCCAGGTAGGACGCCACTGAAGGCCTAAAATGCACGGCCCGCTACTGCATACTAAAAAAATAATTTCAATATTATTTCTTGCAGACTTTCCCTGTTTCAAGTTACAGATAATATCTAGTAAAATCACAGAATTAAAAAAAAAAAAGAAAATAAAAAAATACATATTGATGGGAAAAAAAACCCTGAAACCAAAACAGTCCAAATATTTGCCATTGAGTATGTATATTAAATATTGATTTTTAAATATAAATTATATTATATTATACTATATTATATTATATTATATTATATTATAGAGCTAGTTTACAGACTTCACCTGTAAAATGACAGAAAAATTGCTCATTTACAACCAAAAATAGTGTCTTTGTTCTTGTTAAGTGTTTTATTGGAATAAATCATCAGCAAAAAGTAAATATAAATTATTATTTTGCATTATATTATAAAAAAGAAAAAAAATGTTAAAGATTTAAAAAATGATAACTAACTTTTTAAAAATTATATTTCACTGTTTTGTTAAATTATGGATGATATCTTGTAAAATCACTGAAAAAAACACCGTGCAAAAATCTGAATCGTACACAAATAGTAATTCTTTTAAAAAAAATTTTTTTTTACAGTGTTTGATTTGAAAATGACAGCGTTTTACTGGATTTAAATCAACCTTAAATCTCACTATTTTATTTCTTTGTGGTTGTTTTCACTGTAGCACCTTTGCGGCCAGTTTCTGGATTTAATGTTGTATTAAAACCTAAACGAGTGACAAGCTGCAGTGTTTTTCATGTGAAATCATCACTTTTGTCCCTGCGGGCCTCCGTGTGCGTCGCCTCCCGCCGGCCGGCCGTGCACACCAACACGTTTGTTAGCGGCTTCGTAGACGAGCTCCAAATGGCACGACCAACGTCCTGTAGGCACATCTGCTCTTCACTGAGACGCATGTTTCACATTCAGCACGTGTGGCACGAAAAACACGAGAACCAGGAATTATGGTGTCGCTTTCACCTCCACCCAGACACAATGACTCATCTTTTAGTTGTATTTTAGCATTAAATAGCACAAATCAGTGCTACGGCTTT
>NW_007583165.1:0-1098 GCF_000690725.1 Stegastes partitus
AACATGTTGAGGTTAATTGGTGATTGTAAATTGTCCGTAGGTGTGAATGTGAGTGTGCTTGGTTGTCTGTCTCTAAGTGTGGCCCTGCGATGGACCGGCGACCTGTCCAGGGTGTCCCCTGCCTTCACCCTGAGTCAGCTGGGATAGACTCCAGCCCCCCATGACCAGAGTGAGGATTAAGCGGTGTATAGATAATGGATGGATGGATGGATGGATGTCAAAGTGAAAGTAGATTTCTACAAAGTCATGTCAACATTTAAAGATCTCAACACAGGAGTCACACAGCTGGTGAAATGGAGACCGTCTGAGTGAATGTGTCTCAAGTGGTTGTCGTATAAAGACACCTGAATCTGAAGTACCGGTGACTGTAACTACACCAAGGTTATTAAAAGAATTTCCCAGCCACTGAATATCCCATAGAAAACATATAAATCCATCATTAAGAAACAGAAGGAATCTGCCTCGATCATCCTTCTGAAAAACTGAGTCACCGCACAAAAAAGACTAGTGAGGGAGGCCACCAAGACAGGTGTTCTGAAGAAGTTATGAGCTTCAGTTGCTTACATGGGAGAGACTTTTCATAAAGCACCTGCTGGCTGCTCTTCACCCGTCAAAGCTTTAAGGGAGAGTGGTAAAAAGAAAGAAAAAAATCTCATGTTAAATCTAAACTAGAGTTCACCAGGTGAGAGAAGGTTGTTGAAGTCTGTTGAGACCAAAAATGAGCTTACAGACTGTATGCTATGCTGGACATCATCACAAACACCATCCTTACTGTGAAGCATGGTGGTGGCAGCATCATGATGTTTTGACAACCTGACAGGGTTTGAGCAGTTTTGCAAAGAATAATAGGGCAAAACTGGTGGCTGCAAAAAACACTCTGTAGATATGAAGAGCTCAGGTGATTTGGTACTAAGGAAAACACAAGTTTGAATAAAATATATTTACATCCATTGTCTACACACCGCTTAATCTTCTCTAGGGTCGTGGGGGGCTGGAGCCTATTCCAGCTGACTCAGGGTGAAGGCAGGTTCACCTGGACAGGTCGCCAGTCTATCACAGGGCTACACTTAGAGACAGACAACCAAGCACACTCACATT
>NW_007583166.1:0-1098 GCF_000690725.1 Stegastes partitus
AATGTGAGTGTGCTTGGTTGTCTGTCTCTAAGTGTAGCCCTGTGATAGACTGGCGACCTGTCCAGGTGAACCTGCCTTCACCCTGAGTCAGCTGGAATAGGCTCCAGCCCCCCACGACCCTAGAGAAGATTAAGCGGTGTGTAGACAATGGATGTAAATATATTTTATTCAAACTTGTGTTTTCCTTAGTACCAAATCACCTGAGCTCTTCATATCTACAGAGTGTTTTTTGCAGCCACCAGTTTTGCCCTATTATTCTTTGCAAAACTGCTCAAACCCTGTCAGGTTGTCAAAACATCATGATGCTGCCACCACCATGCTTCACAGTAAGGATGGTGTTTGTGATGATGTCCAGCATAGCATACAGTCTGTAAGCTCATTTTTGGTCTCAACAGACTTCAACAACCTTCTCTCACCTGGTGAACTCTAGTTTAGATTTAACATGAGATTTTTTTCTTTCTTTTTACCACTCTCCCTTAAAGCTTTGACGGGTGAAGAGCAGCCAGCAGGTGCTTTATGAAAAGTCTCTCCCATGTAAGCAACTGAAGCTCATAACTTCTTCAGAACACCTGTCTTGGTGGCCTCCCTCACTAGTCTTTTTTGTGCGGTGACTCAGTTTTTCAGAAGGATGATCGAGGCAGATTCCTTCTGTTTCTTAATGATGGATTTATATGTTTTCTATGGGATATTCAGTGGCTGGGAAATTCTTTTAATAACCTTGGTGTAGTTACAGTCACCGGTACTTCAGATTCAGGTGTCTTTATACGACAACCACTTGAGACACATTCACTCAGACGGTCTCCATTTCACCAGCTGTGTGACTCCTGTGTTGAGATCTTTAAATGTTGACATGACTTTGTAGAAATCTACTTTCACTTTGACATCCATCCATCCATCCATCCATTATCTATACACCGCTTAATCCTCACTCTGGTCATGGGGGGCTGGAGTCTATCCCAGCTGACTCAGGGTGAAGGCAGGGGACACCCTGGACAGGTCGCCGGTCCATCGCAGGGCCACACTTAGAGACAGACAACCAAGCACACTCACATTCACACCTACGGACAATTTAGAATCACCAATTAACCTCAACATGTT
>NW_007583167.1:0-1097 GCF_000690725.1 Stegastes partitus
GGTGTGAATGTGAGTGTGCTTGGTTGTCTGTCTCTAAGTGTGGCCCTGCAATGGACTGGTTACCTGTCCAGGGTGTCCCCTGCCTTCGCCCTAAGTCAGCTGGGATAGGCTCCAGCCCCCCCGCGACCCTAATGAGGATTAAGCGGTGTATAGAAAATGGATGGATGGAAAATCTGTCTAGGACTAATGAGAGGCCTTTGCTGATGAGCGGTGGTCCAGAACACCTGTCAACAGGTGTACAAGTCTGACTGAGAGTTACAGGAAACACCTGATGATGGCAGTGATTGGCTCAGAGGGTTGTTCAACTACATATTAGTTTACGGGTCCCATCATGCTTGTTTTTTTTGTTTTTTAATATTTCTGTTGAACCACAATTCCAAAGCAACGTCATGATGTTCATAACATTTTTATTTATTATTACTTTTGTCAATTTCAACTTATTTCAGCTGTTTTTTTTCCTTCTTTAATGGGAGGCTATGAATACATCTGAGGACGACTGTAACTTACATCCTTGCAAAGTGATTTAAAAAAAAAAAAAAAAAGGCTGAATTAAGGCCTACAGGTGTCTTTTATAGTCTGACATGAGATTCACCTGCACCGGAGCATTTCCCAGCATATTGCACGCACACAGCCCGTTCTCGTGTTTCTCTTGGCATCGAGTCATTTAAATAAAGGCTGTTTTTCAAGGCGGCATTTTACAGTCAAAGGAGTGTCTTTATGCCAGTCGCACCATCTCATATAATTGCGCTCTAAAGCCTCACCTACACAAGGGTGTGGATTAACTCGGTGGCTGAGAAGTTGTCACCAGCTGAACAGCCAGAGAGCTTTGTGTGGATGATTGGCTAATTTTTAACCCCTTTATACCCACAACACCAGTAAACCTAAGTTTAAAAAGATGTAGACCTGCTGCATGCTGCGTTTATATCCTTCAAAAGGCCACAGTTGAAAATATAAACTGTGTTCTTAATCTGGTTAAGCCTGGTTAAATAAAGGTCAAATAAATAAATGCAAACGTTTTGGTTCAGTGTACATTTAGAATTTCTCTTTGCATGTGCATTTATATGACTGTGCATGAGGCTGAACATATAAACTGGCTG
>NW_007583168.1:0-1097 GCF_000690725.1 Stegastes partitus
TCTCTCTGCTTCCTTGCTTAGAGAAAGACAATGGAAACTGTTAAAGGATAATTGAGTTTGATAACTTTAATTCTGTTGAGTCTATTCAGTCAAAGGCCTTCCTTTTTTTTTTTTTTTAGTTCTTAGTTGTCAATTTAATGCATTATTTTCCAGAAGAATCTCAACAAGTACATATCTTCTGGGCTTGCAAGAAGAGTTTCTTCTTACAATCAGCATTAAATCAAGCATTTGTCCTAACATGCCCTTTGGTGGGACTTGGTTTCTTTTCACTTGCTCAGCGTTTCAATCATCTCAGGAACAGCCTTGAAAAGATCGGCGACCAAGCCGGAGTCAGCCACCTGGAAGATAGGAACCTCAGGGTGATACCATCGATAGTCTTGCAATCTCTCATTCCAGCCAGGTGTTGGACAGCCCCAGAGATGCTAACAGCAATGTACAATTCTGGTGCTACAGTCTTGCCAGTTTGTCCAATCTGCATGTCACTAGGGACATATCCAGCATCCACTGCAGCTCTGGATGCACCAACTGCAGCAAAGGCCTTTCCTAAACACCTGTCCAGTTCTGTTGGTGCAATGACCGAACCAAACCAGAGCCACTGCATTGTCACAGCGTAAAGTGTTATAACTATCAACTATTTTTTTGCATGTTGAAGAATAACCAGCCATTGCCTTTCTCACAGACTCATTCATTTTCAACTTTTTACTCATCAATTTCTCTACATATACCTCAATGGTTGTATTTCTAAAGCAATAAAAGGGAAAACTTGTTAGGGGGATACATATTTTTTTGGACATTATATATTTAGAAAGTTCTATTTGGGCAGAATAAAACTTGGATAGAAAGCAGTATTTTTTGTGGAATAAACCTCTATAAACATAACTTGCTGGGAAGAAAGAATGTTGTGGGTAGAGTAAACCTTTACAACTACAAATATTTTGAACATAAAGTTGCATTTTAGGTGAAATAAGCTTTAAAATCCTTTAGTTACACATTCAAGCACTTTAGTAGGTGAAGCTGTTGGTAAAACAAAGGATCCTAGACAAACAGTCGTACAACTGTAGTCATCAAACTGCAGCCTGTTCCCCTTTAGCCACATA
>NW_007583169.1:0-1097 GCF_000690725.1 Stegastes partitus
AAGGTTAAAGGTTACTGCAGTGCAACCCTGCAGATATCACGTCAGTTAGGAATCAGAACATACACATGTGTACAGTGCTTAACAAATGTAGTGGATCACCTGGCATAAAAACGAGAAAACATAAATACTTTAGAAATCGCTCAAAAACTCGTTTAAAGTGTAATAGCTTAACATTTTATATGGTCTACTTTGGCCTTGATAACAGCTTACATTCTTGTTTTTATGTACTTTCCGACAGTCTCTTTGGTTATTGAGTTCCAAATAGTTCAAGCTGTTCCCAAAGACTTGCTTTAGATTAAGCTTTTGTCTGATCAATCTTTGAATGTACTACATCCTAAATTTGTTCAATAGGATTCAAATCCAGATTTTGACGTAGCCATTCCAGTTCCAGGACTCCAGATTCCTTTTTCTTGGCCAAATAATCTCTGCACAGCTTTGAAGTCTGCTTGGGCTCATTGTCTTGTTGGCATATGAACCCACAACCAATCAGATTCAGTCCTGAAGGGATTCCACCAGGCACTAATACATTGTGGTAGACGTTCTTGTTCATGATACCGTTGTTTCTTACTAATCTGCTGTTTCCACAGATAGAGCCCCATACCACCGTGTTTCACTGTGGGTACAGTGCATCTGGCATCAGAACGATCTCCAGCTTTTCTGCAAACATAAACACGACGATGCTGACTGAAGAGTTCAAACTTGGACTCCTCTGTCCAGAGTACCTTCTTCCAGTCATTACCGTCCAGTGTTTGTGCTCCTTGGCAAATCTGAAGCATTTCTGGATGTTTGCAGGCCTCAATAATGGCTTCTTAGCAGCTATTCTTCCCTTTCTTCCATCAGTCGTCTGCTTGTGGTCATTCTGGAAACTTTCTCAGACTTTGATCTAGAAGCATTCATCTCTGCCTGAAGATCTGCAGTCTTCCTTTTGTCTTTAGTACTTAAAACCTTGAGGTGTCTGACATCTGCTTTAGTGAATTTTCATTTCCTGCCTCTTCCTTGGCGCATTTTGACTTTGCAATTGACTCCAAAGCTTATTGAGTACATTGTGAGAACACTTTGTCTTTTCCTGTTTGTCTCAGAGACCATCCAGCATCATG
>NW_007583170.1:0-1097 GCF_000690725.1 Stegastes partitus
GATGTTTTCTTATGATTTTTTCTCAACAAATGAATTTGCACAGTTGTCATAGAGCTGTTTAAAGTCACGCCTTACTGCAGTGATGTATACCGTAAATTCTGGACTATTGAGGCACCTGAATGTAAGCCGCACCCGCTAACTTTAAAAAGAAAACCAGTTTTGTACATATACAGGCTGCAGGTGTCCACGTTGTGACATGAGATATTTACACGGAAAGATTTTTAAGATAAGATAAGATAATACTTTATTGGTCCCTTTACAGAGAAATTGCATTTACAGTTACTTCCTGTCCAAGAAACATAAAAAGACAATGAACAATTTTTAAACTTTTAATTAAATACGTACTGGTAACATACACAAGTACATAAATGCTTCCTCATTCTCTCTTTAGCTGTCGCTCTCAATGTCACTTTCGTCTCGAGGCAAAGTCGTAAAAATCTGAAGAGTTCAAAGCGTGTGAAAAAAGTGGCAGCTTATAGTCCAGATATTACGGTAATTGTACTTCAGTACATTGTGATCACTGTTGGAGGTGGTCACATATTTGGGCTTTTTAAAATATATTTTTTTGCCTTTATTTAGTGCAGTAGAGAGAGAGAGGAGACAGAAGAATGGGGAGAGACCTGGACCAGGAGTCGAACCCACGACCGCTGCATCAGGGACCTACAGCCTCTCTTCACGGGTCACCTGTTCAACCAGGTGAGCTGCAGGACGCCCAGATAGTTGGTCTTTTGAATCTGATGTCAAGTATATCACTGCACTTTAAAACTCTTTAAATCTGAGGTCAGACATGTTCAAGGAGCCTTCGTGTTAGCTTCATAATTTGCATTGAAAACTCTTATTTCTGTCCTTGGAAACACCAGTTGACAAAATAATTTCCCTACAAGGTCTAAGGTCTTCTAAAGGTGCTTTTTTTTTTTTTTTTTTATCTGGAGCATCAGAAAGTTCTCTTGGAAGCTTCTTGGGTTTTCCAACGTACTCCTAGTCGCTGTCGCCTATGTTACAGTTACTTTGACAAAGTATTGCTGGTTGATGTAAAACACTAAAGTATGAATGTGAACGTTGAACATGCAAAACTCTGGTTTGCAGCCGAATCCAAA
>NW_007583171.1:0-1096 GCF_000690725.1 Stegastes partitus
GTGTTCTCAGGCTTCCAGCTTCCTCCTTTTTCCTCCAGATGTACCGATGGTCATTAAGGCCAAACAGTTCAGGTTTAGTTCCATCAGACCACAGGAGAAAGTGACTTTGAAGAAAGTCATGAAAAATTCTCTCTCTTATTATTCTGGCGTTTAGCAGAAATAAATCATGTTGGTGATCCTGACGGACCTGAAACAGGAAAAGTTCAGGTTCAGGTTTAGTCTAAGTTAAGGTTCAGGTTTATGAAACGTGAATGGCACAGGCTCGCAGGGATTGTGGGACGTTTAAAAATCTCGAGATTCTTTAAAATGATCTGTATCGGGTCGACTGGGATTCAGCAGGAACTTGATTTGTTAAACACGTTTCTCCACTTTCCCAGGTCTCAGTAAAGCATTCCAGAACGAATTGTTAAAAATTATTGTTCACGCATAAGTAAAAAGAGAAATAAGAAGCTAATAAATAAGAGAAACAGAGAATCTAAGACAATAATCTAAATGCTAAAAGTGTAAAGTGCTTCAAGAACAAATGTAAACAAACACAAGCACACAAATGAAAAGATGTAAACTGTCGTAAAACAACGACATCATGTCCAGTCCATGATTCATGGTCGTCACACTGTCAAAGGTGATGAAAAAACAGGATCTTAATCACAACAGCATCATTAAAAAGGAACACGAGTCGTCGTTAGTTCGACTTCTTCAGGTTTAGGTTTGGGTTTAAGTTTAGGTTCAGGTTTAGGCTTGGGTTAAGGCAAGAGAGGTTAAAGTCTAGCTTAGGCTAGGTTAAACCTGTGGGTGTGGGTTACCTGTTAAACCATCTCGTACTGGTTGGTGTTGATGAAACGAGACAAACAACAGGCCAAAGACATCCCAACGAGCTGCAACACAGACAGACGAAACCTGATTCCTGCTTTACATGCGCTTCACATCAGAACCCTGAACTGGTTTGACTCCTGTTTCTCTGCAACATTCAGTTCTGGAGCTTCATGGAACCAGAAGACTCAGAGATGTTGCTGTTACAGAACCTGATCAAACAAATGGTTTGTTTTGGAAGACTTTACTTACGACAGTAACACTATGTAGTACTGCAGTAACACTG
>NW_007583172.1:0-1096 GCF_000690725.1 Stegastes partitus
GTCTATCACAGGGCTACACTTAGAGACAGACAACCAAGCACACTCACATTCACACCAATGGTCTTTAATAAGTATTGAAGATATTTCAAAGATATTTGTCTTCTTGTGTGAGCCAAAGTTGTGTGAGGATTTGTGCCGTCTCAAGGCCAAACGTTGTTAATCTGGCAGAAACCTGTCGCTCCAGACTGAAAATGTAAAATTGTGCATGTTACAGTTTTTCTCAGTTACATTTCTCAGATCTGAATTGAAATTCTCAAAACTACTTGTTCGATATTCACATCATTGTGTCCGTTGTGCACATCAAAAAAGCACTTTCTCATTTCTTTGAACAAGTTCTAAATGCTTTGGTACATCCATGCAAATGATGATGTGCAGTTCTCTGCTGTTTCCCACATTATCAATTGCTTATGTCATGTTGATCAAAATGTATTATAATGGGTCTCTGTTGAATAGTCTCACCCCCCACAACATTTAGCAGCACAGCAGATGCCTGCAGAGGCTGGATAAGACAAAGATTCTTTCTTTTCCTGCATTGCAAGAGAAGATATGTGGATGAGAATTTGTGGCCCAACAGACAGGAACGTCAGGCGGTATAGGAAGGCTGTACTGTTATTCCTACAGCACTGCATGTGCAGTCTTCCCTAAGGAGATTGTCCTATGTTCACATTTCTACAGTTTTTTATTCTTTGTGCTATGCAGTGCTGCCTTTTCCTTTCTGTGTCGCAGTGACATGGTTTGTCAACAAATTACAGTACAAACAGTAAATGTGAATCTTGTCCAGTCTCTTGCAATCAGTGTCCCACATACACTAAGGTGTAACTCACAATTTACAATGATTATCATCAAAACTTTAGCCATAGTTTACATCAGAACATCCCTCCAGAGTGCGCTGTTATAGTGACATCATGACTAAGCAATTTGTCTGTTTTATCCAGACACAGTGACACAAGGACTTGTCATTCTGGTGGCACTGACATGTTCATGGACACAGATATTTACTTTTGAGAGATGAACTAAGGATTTTGAGCAAGTAACTGCCTTTTGCAGGTAATCCTTTTCGCTGTTTATACGAATTGCTTTGAGAAATGCACTTACT
>NW_007583173.1:0-1095 GCF_000690725.1 Stegastes partitus
TTGGGTTCACTAGTAAGATACTACAGACACCAAACATTAAGACTCATTCAGCCCCCAGATTTCAAATAGAACATTTCGAAATAAATTTTGAGTGTGCCCAACAGCTTTTATCAGTAATCTGTAATATTGTAATTATATACAAGGTATAATTAATATGAGTATTTTTATCTTGAAAAAACAGCATGTTTCACAAAACTTAATACGTTTTAACATTTTTAAGCTTTTACTTTGAAAGTGAAGCCCAGTATTAATCATCCAATCAGCTGTGAGTCACTGGTTGCTTGTAGTGAGAAGAGCAGAGAGGGGTGCAGACAGGCAGGCTAAGATTTTGCTTCTCGAATAAATTGTCACAGATCAAAAACTAGAGGCCGTATTGCAAAAAATATATTTTTTTGTGAATTTCATAAAAACCATCTGACGAGTTGCAACCAAAAGTCATAGCACACCATATCCAATCAAGCTGCATGTTTTGATGTAAAATTGATATGGGTTTTCTTAAAGTCGTGGAATAAATTAGGTGTCAAATATTGTGTCGGTAAAATCTATAAGCATAAGCCTGAGGAATAGTAATCAGTATGCTTCAGTGATTATGAATTCACACAATTAGCAAAGTGATGTCATTGAATTTTAAAAAAAAGTAAAATATATGATTGGATAAATATTGATCCCCTTTAACATGACTCATCTAATTCAACACAGGAGCAGCCAGTTGGTACAAAACGTCACACAGTTAATGAACTGTAGATCATCCGAGATGGGAGAGACTGTGCATACAAGAACTGTTGGCAGTTCTTCACCATTCAAAGCTTTGTGGGTGATTGGCAGAGAGAAAGAGACTGTTAAAAAAAACATCTGATATCAAATCTCAACTAGAGTTCACCAGAAGACATGTGGGAGACTCTAAAGTCTACTGGAAGAAGGCTCTTTGGTCTGATGACACTAAAACAGAGCTTTCTGGCCATTAGACAAGACACTATGTTTGGCAGACACCAAACACTGCACATCATCACAAACACACCATCCCCACTGTGAAGCATGGTGGTGGCAGCATCATGATGTGAGGATGCTTCTCAGCAGCAGGTCCTGGAAGACTTG
>NW_007583174.1:0-1095 GCF_000690725.1 Stegastes partitus
GGCTTCCTCCCACACAGTCCAAAAACATGCTGAGGTTAATTGGTGATTCTAAATTGTCCGTAGGTGTGAATGTGAGTATGCTTGGTTGTCTGTCTCTAAGTGTGGCCCTGTGATAGACTGGCGACCTGTCCAGGGTGTCCCCTGCCTTCGCCCTAAGTCAGCTGGGATAGACTCCAGCCCCCCCCGCGACCCTAGTGAGGATTAAGCGGTGTATAGATAGATGGATAGTCTTGTGATAGCCCTAACCATTGCAAAGAAGACAATCCTCTGGAAATCACCCAATGGGAAAACCCTCTAATGGATTATATATCAATGGAAAAAATATCTGCTTCATTCAGAAATAAAAGCGATAAATTCAGTGATGCCTGGACTACATTCATAAATAATCCATCCTGTTGAATTGCCTGATTTTCAACACATATTTGTTACAAGAAATTTGTCTCTTCTTACATAGATGCCTTTCCTTTCTATATGTATATGTGTCTATATATGTATTTACATATGTATATGTGTGTATATGTAATTGTATATATATTATGGTATGGCATGCCATTTAGGAAATTATATATATGGAACAGTCTGAATATATATAATGAAAGTCTGAATATATATAATGAAAGTCGGAAACTCTGAATATATATAATGAAACTCTGAATATACGGAATGAAAGTCTGAATATATATAACGAATCTCTATGGGTTAGATGTGATGGCGGCGCGCACAGACGCTGCAGCCCCTTCCATAAACAGCGAGAGTGAACGTTTTGAGGGTCTTTCCGGAAAACGAGCCGAGAGACGTTGCTGAGCATCAGGACAATGAACGTCAGTGAACGTCGCTAAAATTGTGGCAGCCGCTTGTGATTTGGACATACTGCAATATACCACAACAACACGGAGTCCAATCAGAGATCAAGCCGGCAGTTACCCGAGAGACAAGGAAGCGCAAACAGTACAAACGTAAACAAAGGAAGTCTTGCAGCCAGGGGCGGATCTAGAGAAATACTAATGGGGTGGCAAAGGGGTGGCATATAGATTTTAGGGGGTGGCATACGTGTGTATATACATATATTATCCATGGACAATTTAGAATCACCAA
>NW_007583175.1:0-1094 GCF_000690725.1 Stegastes partitus
GAATGTGAGTGTGCTTGGTTGTCTGTCTCTAAGTGTAGCCCTGTGATAGACTGGTGACCTGTCCAGGGTGTCCCCTGCCTTCACCCGAAGTCGGCTGCGATAGGCTCCAGCCCCCCGCGACCCTAGTGAGGATTAAGCGGTGTATAGATAATGGATGGACAAACGTATGGAAATATTTCAGCTACGGAAATGATGACGTTGCCTAAAGACAGGTACTCTGTTGGCAGTGTCTTGCAATTGTTGCCTCTACACAAGGCAACAGAACTAATTTGCTTGTTTATTTATATGGGTGCAACATTGCTCAGTATGATGATTTCTTTATAATGATTTTTTTACTTCGACGCCGGGGGGAGCGCTCCAACGGGGTGGAAGTGGCCGGAATGCACATGCAGTACTTGGCTGCTGATGTTAGGTTAGGACAGCAGTAACACTTGTGTTTCCAACATCGGCAGCAGCAGCAGCGCCACTCCCCCGCCGCTGCCACCATCCATGTTTACTTCCGTAAACACTGAACACACTCGCAGCGTGTAACGTCATCGCGTCCTTCCTGTTCTGCGCATGCGGGACACTTTTGGGGAGGTTTATGGAGTTCACACAGGAGCACATTTAATTGGAAATGTGAACGAACTCACAAAAAAATCCAAATTGAGTATAAAGTCCTGCAGTCTGAATGTAGCCAATTTGTCGGATTGTTAAGTCAGATAATACGCGTTATCCTTATTTGTGACATAAAATGTCATGTCGGAGTCGGAATCCAAGGCTGTCAGTATGTTAAGGCTATTTTCAATGCGTTCCATTTCCTAAAAACCTGTCGGATAGCAAAGTTTTCAGATTGTTAAGGGTCAGATTATCAAGTCATGACTGTATTCAGGACTCATTACATGTGAAGTGACATATTTTAAGCCTTTTGTTTTTGTTTGTTTTGTTTTAATTTGGATGGCTTACAGCTCATGAAAAGCAGAAATCCAGCATCGTCACATCTCATATTCTAAATTGCTATTTGAAGAAGTACATTTAAAAGAAAGTGCGGCTTAAATCTCAACCAGCTTTCCCTTGGGAAATGCTAACAGATAGCACTGAGCTCTTGGATGGAA
>NW_007583176.1:0-1094 GCF_000690725.1 Stegastes partitus
AAATCGATTCTGGACAAAGTTTCCAGTGACCCAACCCCGTCTCATGGCAACTCATGAAATAGTCACGAAATTTAATCTATTGTTTCGTGTCCTGGAACACAATTTGTCGGACTTTTATGTGTTCCCCAGCACGACTTTGTATTGTTGTATTGTAACGGGGAAAGGAAGGACAGAGAGTTCAGCTTCCTGACAGCCTGGTGGATAAAGCTGTCCTTAAGTCTGCTGGTCCTGGTCCTCAGACGCCGCAGTCTGAGGCAGCAGGCTGAGGAGGTAGTCTGACGGGTGGGTAGGATGACCTGCTACGCTGATGGCTCTACGTGTGATGGGGGGTGTTGGAGATGTCCTGGAGGGAGGCGAGAGAGACACCAACGATCTTCTCCACTGCTCTCACGATGCGCTGGAGCATCCTGCGACAGGAAGCGGTGCGGGAGCTGTACCACGCAGTGATGCAGCTGGAGAGGATGCTGTCGATGGTGCCTCTGTAGAAGGTGGACATGACGGAGGCCGGGGCTCTGGCTCTTCTCAGCTTGTGCAGGAAGTAGAGACGCTGATGAGCTTTCTTGGTCAGTGATGCAGTGTTGCTGGTCCAGGAGAGATCCTCTGAGATCATCGGTTGAGCAGTTGGTCCGATATGCAAACTGGTAAGGGTCCAGGGTGGGATTTGATATGACTATCTGCTCGAAGCACTTCATCAGGATGGGAGTAAGTGCCACTGGGCGGTCGTCGTTGAGAGATGGGGGAGATGACTTCTTCAGTACTGGAATGATGCCAGTTTTGAGGCATGTGGGGACAACAGCCTGCCTCAGGGAGATGTTGAATATGTCTGTGAAGACATCCATGAGTTCCCCATCACAGTCTCTCAGTACACGACCAGGTTCGTTGTCAGGACCCGGAGCTTTGCGTGCACTGGTCCTGCTCTCCGGGGACAGCGTCAGCACCTGGTCGCTATGAGGAGATGGTGTCTTCTGTGAAGGGGTGCCGCTGTTTGCCTCAAAGCGGCCGAAGAAGTCATTGAACTCATTCAGCAGAGGAGTGGAGCTGTCAGGGGTCTGCTGTGGGGGCCTGTAGTCCATGATGGTCTTCATTCCCAGCCA
>NW_007583177.1:0-1093 GCF_000690725.1 Stegastes partitus
TTTGTTCCAGGAGAAATAAATACAGACGTGTACTCAGAATAGTGAGCTATTCAGCATTCCACCTAGAAAATACATCCATTATGGTCAAATCACTGGATTACTCACTCAATATTCAGCAGGTAAATAATTAGAGAAAATAAAAGATGACAGTAGGATGCAAAAAAAAAGACATTGTATTGATATATTTCACCATTTTGCAACAAACACATGAGGCGTCTCACTTTGTACAAACATTGTGAAAATTCACACTGATGATTATCTTCTTACAGTTTCTTAACATGATGCCATATGACCAACATTGATCCAATAACAGCAAGAGCAGGAATAATAAGATGATCAAAACGCGAGTTACAAAAATTTAACAGGCTGAACAAGTCAATCAAACATGTCACGATTTACACACAAAGGCTCAAGTGCAGACAGATGACTCGACCACCAAACAGTTGAAAATAAATGAGAATATTTATTCACAAATACAAACACTAATTGTGAAATCAAGTAACAAACAAGGCAGCAATCTAAACTACCAGGAACAAATGCTTCCTATAAGAAATTTTATCAAAATGTCCTCTGGAGGACGACAAACTATAATTACAAAATACAAACAAATTACTGCAAGAATACAAATCAAATACTAGAACTACTATTTGAATAGACGAGAGATTGACAAACTACAAAACTGGGTGCAAGGGTTGGGGAGCTGGAGGAGACGGAGGTGGACCAGATGATTTCAATGGAGGATATGGAGAGCTGGAGCCAAAGAAGAATCCAACGGAGAGGAGTTGGGGATGAGACATGGACTTCAAAGGCAGCAAGCGTGGCGAAAACTGGAGCACAGCAAAGTAGAGTTAGGAGCTGAACCAAAACAACGAGCAGAGTATATGAACGACCACAAACTAACTTGGGCTTGACTACAATCCAGCGTCAACTTGTGGCTTGCTGGCATCTTATATAGTGAATATAGGTCTGATGAGTGACTGGAAAGCCACACCTTGCCGCAGCTGGAGCAATCGGCTGATTGCCAACTCATAGCACCTGGTCCCCCTTCACTCCAGCATGTTTCACAACACAAACAGAACCAAAAATGCTCCAC
>NW_007583178.1:0-1093 GCF_000690725.1 Stegastes partitus
AAACCTTTTTCATTTTTTTTTGATAATACAAACAAACCGGACTAATGGGTGCTGCTAAATCACAGAACCAAACAGAACCAAACAAAGGCTAACAGAGTTAAGGGAACTATCTGAACAAAAACAACTAAACTCCCGAGCCAAACTTAATTAAAATAATAACACCCATAATCAACAAAAGAAACAAAAAAGCTTTCTTTGTGTAAGACGGCCAATAACTAAAGCCCCAGCCAGAGATTACAGGTATCACGAAGGTGGTTCTAAGGTGGTTTCTTTGTCAACTCAGACTTTCTGCTTCAGACTCTGTTCACATAAAAGGAGGTGTTTAACATGTCATGTGACTCTTCTTCTGCACTAAATGAATCTATTTTGTCAGTCAGCACGTTGTTTTAACGAAGAGCAATGAGGAATATAAAAGAAATGACAGTAAAAAGCGCCGCTACTGTAAATGGTACAAGACAGGAATGCTGACAGAAAAGTGTAAAACGTGTTCATATATAATGTTTTACTGAAGCAGCCGATTATTTCCAGCTGACAGCTGCATGTTAAAGTTAAACTTCATATATTTAAACATGATCTTGTATTGCAGCTCATTAGGTCTGACACTGTCCCATAATGCAGGAAATCACTTTGTTCGGCCCAATCAGAGCGAAATTAATGTTATTGATTGAATATTCTCTGTAATAAATACCAGCAGAATAATCCATCTTCTAATCTGTGTTCTATCAGCTGCAGTAGCAGCAGAGTAAACGGACTTGACAGCAAATCAGAACCAAACACATTTATGTTATTTCTGCATCACTAACTAAATACATTTCTGGTTCCCATGGCAACACAATGCATACAGTGTGCGATACTGTAACCACACGGCTTCATTCAGTGATATTAGTAACACACAACTCAGCATGTTAGCAGATAAAACACATTCCCTCAGCGGAGAATCGTTATCGCTCATAATAGTCAGGAAACGATCTGGTTAAAGGGAGATGCTCTTTCCAGCCGATTTAAATCCGAAACTCTGAACATAACCTGCTCCTGACCAGGTTAGCTCCACAGCATCAGTTACCATGGAGATCTAGCTCCACAGCATCAGTTA
>NW_007583179.1:0-1093 GCF_000690725.1 Stegastes partitus
ACTGTAGAGTTTGAAATGTTTTTGGCACCAGACTGTAAACATGTTTGTTTGTCCTGTCCTAAAGTTTTAGCATAAGGATCTATTAGGACTGACTTGCTTTTGGAACCAGCCTCAAGTGGCCGTTTGAAGAACTGCAGTGTTTAGCACCTCTGGAAATGGCTTCATGTTGCAGCTCTTCTGTGCGAGGCAAGACGTCAAAGGGGTGTCAACCAGATAAGATTCAAATTTATAATATCAAGCTTTAGTTCAGACAGGCATGGAGCCGTCACAAAGCGATTTTCTGTCCAATCGTTCACTCCTTAAGTTAGGGCGACTGTGGACCAGAGTGGATCGTTCTCTAATCACAAGGTTGTTGGTTGGATCCCTCGAGTTGTCCTTGGGCAAGACACTGAACCCAAAGTTGCTCCCAATGGCAGGAAGCGCCTTGCATGGCAGCTCTGTTGAGAAAACATCGTAAAGCACTTTGAGTACCACTAAAGTAGAACATAAGTACCACTGCACATGGCTTTATATACATACATATATATATTACGTCGTTTTGGAGGGTATGTAGCGGGAAAATATTTAGCAACAAGCACCGATACAGTTTCTCTACCGCCGTCTTTGCTGCTATCGCTGCTATTTGCAAAGACGCCAATGCCTTCGGTCACTAACTGTTCGCAGCATTCGCTAAGACCCAAAAATCCTGGAGAGGTCCCTGAATGGCATTCATTGTCGCTACATGAGATACCCGTCTGCTGCGATGCAACGTCCTGTTATGCTGCCTTTCTGCATAATACTGATGGTTTTTATTGCCGTGCCGTCATAATGACGATGTTAAGAGGTGGTTTGATTCAGGTAGGACACCGCTGAAGGCCGAGGAGAAAAATGCACGGCCCACCATGGAGAGAAGGTGAGTCATCAAAGAAGAACAAAGGAACAGGAGTCATTTGAATTAATCCTACTCAGGACTTTCATACGTAGAAAGTCGTCCGGGGTTCATTGGACATCAAGAAAGAATATGTGCAAAATATTTGTTGGTATTTATTACGACTTTTATACCAGGTTAAATACATTTTCTGATAGGTTGATGTGTTTTTGGTTCCAAATGCAT
>NW_007583180.1:0-1092 GCF_000690725.1 Stegastes partitus
CTGTCAAAAAGACGAACGACTGCTATTTAATGTCTAACTTTACAATGCAGTCAGTATGCTCTCTGTCTCCCTGACGTTTGTTTGTTTGCTTCTCTGCAGCACCACATACATGATCATTCTTTAGTCCACATGACTTTATAGTAATAATAATAATGATCCGTCCTGGGCTGCAGTCTGGATCCTGTGGAGGTGATGGGTGACAGGAGGATGATGACAAAGCTGTCATCACACATGGACATGACCTCCCACCCTCTGCATGGGACTGTTAAAGCCCTGCAAGGTTCCATCAGCGCCAGGCTTCTTCATCCACGCTGTTCCAGAGAGAGGTACCGCAGGTCCTTCCTCCCCTCTGCTGTGAGACTCTACAACCAGCTCTCCCAGTAGACCCACAACATGCAATATCCCCTTTAGTTAATATACCAAAAAAAGAGCAATACTCATATTTAACATTATTTATTTAAACTTCACTGGTTATTTGCACTACCTCTCAATATATATGTATGTATATATCTGCATTTGCACTGCTTATTATTATTATTATTATTATTATTATTATTATTATTATTATTATATATTTATTCCCTATATATATCTTTTCTATGTACCCCCATTCAGAAGCCCATTCTCATATTCTCTTTGCACGATTCTTACTTTTATACTTGTTTGCACTATTTCTTATATTTCTATGCACATTCTTCTGTCTCATTTGTGTTTATCTCTGTGTGTAATGCTGCTAACAACAATGTGAATTTCTCCACTGTGAGATAAATACAGGCTGATCTTATCTTTATTTATCGAGCATTGAGCATCACAAGGCTGCAAAAAAAAACAGACAACTTATAAAATCGTCAGCACAGTGCACAGAGCTGACTGGAGATAAAGATATTAGTGACGGATATAAAAGACAGCTCAAAGGAAAAGCTCAGAAAGAGACTTAACAGGATTCATTGACTCCGCTGACCCGGTTGCCTCAGGCACATCGTTCCAGAGCCTCGGGAACCCGACTGCAAACACTCTGTCCTCGTTTAGTTTTCAGAAGAGACAGAAGATCGCTGCCTGAGCGCCTCAAAGCACACACTGGTGTCAATCGTA
>NW_007583181.1:0-1092 GCF_000690725.1 Stegastes partitus
GTCTAGGCTTTAAAGGGTCAGATCACGCAAATTTAAAAACAAACCCATACTAGTAGATGTCTGTTTTCTGTGATTTCTGCAAGCACAACGGAGATGCAGTTATAAAAAATCATCAGAAATGGGTCCATCCAGATGCAGCATCCATGTTTTTGAGGGCCAACAGTGTTCATGGAGACTGTTTTTCACTATAAAGCAGAGAAAACTAATCACGAGATATTTCACAGTCTGATATCTCAACACTAAACTACCTGTATTGATGGATATAACTGGAGGTAAATCAGATTTTTTTGGGTTGGCTGGGATGTGCATAGTTGTGTGTGTGTGTGTGTGTGTGTGTGTGTGTGTGTGTGTGTGTGTGTGTGTGTGTGTGTGTGTGTGTGTTTGTGTGCAGATGCATGAACTGTGGGCCTCTGATCAACCCCCTCGTCTCGGCTTTAAAGGGTCAGATCATGCAAATTTAAAAACAAACCCATACTAGTAGATGTCTGTTTCACAGTCTGATATCTCAACACTAAACTACCTGTACTGACGATAAAACTGGAGGTAAATCAGATTTTTTAGGTTGGCTGGGATGTGCATGGTTGTGTGTGTGTGTGTGTGTGTGTTTGCGTGCAGATGCATGAGCTGTGGGCCTCTGATCGACCCTCGTCTAGGCTTTAAAGGGTCAGATCATGCAAATTTAAGAAAAGCATACTAGTAGATGTCTGTTTTCTGGCATTTCTGCTAGTACAACGGAGGTGCAGTTATAAAAAACCATCAGAAATGTGTCCATTCAGATGCAGTCTCCCTGTTTTTGAGGGCCAACAGTGTTCATGGAGACTGTTTTTCACTATAAAGCAGAGAAAGCTAATCACGAGATATGTCACAGTCTGATATCTCAACACTTAACTACCTGTACTGACGTTGAAACTGGAGGTAAATCAGATTTTTTGGTTTGACGGATGCACCACACACACACACAATCCTCATGTAACTCCACTTTTTCCCTCTTCTTTCTTTTCCAGCCTCTCTCTCCTGCAATCTGGTCAAAACAATGCCGATATTCCTTTCTTTTCCTTTCTCCCGCTGTCCCTCGTTCACACACCCCCGCAC
>NW_007583182.1:0-1092 GCF_000690725.1 Stegastes partitus
CCTCAACGAGATCGACTCCCGGCTTTACAAGCCAGTTAGAGTTTTACTGTGTTCACCAGAAGTCATCTCGCGCAGACTTTTTATAATCCCGCCACATCACATCTTACATTAAGAAGGTGCAGCCGCCTCACAATCCGGCGGGTTTATTTACTTTCTGCGAACTCTGAAAACATCAAAACAAATGTTCCACCGTTGGCTGCAAGAGTGAACACAAGAGTCTTCGTGCACTCCCAACGTCTGAGGAACCGAAGACCAAGTGGATTCATTTTGTTCTTGGTTGCAGCGAAATATTTATTGCTCGCACGTATTGTGGCTAATGTTAGTATTAGCTCTGACAGTATGCCCACTAATCTGAGCTCTGTGGAAACTGAGGGACATTTGGAGAAGGCGGAAACTTTAGTTTAAACTGAAAACGAAGACCACGATCGAAACAAGTGTTCCACCGTTTGCTGCAAGAGTGAACACAAGAGTCTTTGTGCACTCCCAACGCCTGAGGAACCGAAGACTGAGTGAATTCATTTCATTCTTGGTTGCAGCAAAATCTTTATTGCTAGCACGTAATGTGGCTAATGTTAGCATTAGCGTTGACGGTTTGCCCACAAGTCCATGCTCTGTGGAAACTGTAACACTGAGGGACATTCGGAGACAGCGGAAACTTTAGTTTAAACTAAAAACAAAGACCACGGTCTAAACAAATGTTCCACCGTTGGCTGCAAGAGTGAACACAAGAGTTTTCGTGCACTCCCAACGTCTGAGGAACCGAAGACCGAGTGCAACATTTCAAAATGATCACTCGGAGAGAACGTGAGCGGCAACAGGGAGTCTCGGTATCTCAAGCACTCGACGGCGTCTACGTTAGCTGCCATGCTGTCGATCAAAGACGCAGAGAGAGTCTTCTTCCTGAAGACGGCAGCATTTAAGACATAACACGGTCATGGTAAAACTATCGTCGCAGTATTGTGAGCTGAAAATTTTTGAAAAAACACATTCAAACTTGCTGAAAACCTTTAAAGAGCCACTTCACTCCAAATAACATGTTTTGCCACTTAACCCTTCTAGTAACCGTCCTCGTGCGGAGTTGGTTTATTCTCT
>NW_007583183.1:0-1092 GCF_000690725.1 Stegastes partitus
TTTTTTTTTGGTTCTTTCCCACCTTTGCTGAACACTTGCTCAGAGGGAGTCCAAAGACAACTTTGGATTGTTGGGTTCTCTGTTTAAATTTGTAAAGTCTATACCTAGTTACTATGTAAAGCGCTGGGAGATGACATATGTTGTAAACTGTGCTATATAGATAAAATTGAATTGAACTGAAAAAGATGCATTGCTTACTCCTGTAATCCACCAACCAGATTAAATGCTGTTATGTGATGGTTGTTTCAAAAAGGCTAAGAGTCCACAACCATGCTAGCATCTACATGATACTGGACTTAACACCAAGTTGTTTTGAACTACAGCAGGTTACATGCTAAACTCTGAGTCAACAGTCTACACTTAGATAGCGCTTTTATCCAAAGCGCTTTACAATGTGTTTCTCATTCACCCATTCACACACACATTCATACACCAATGGCTTCCATGCAAGGTGCTGCCTGCCATTGGGAGCAAATTTGGTTCAGTGTCTTGCCCACGGACACTACGACTGTGGAGGGGCAGGGGATCGAACCGCCAGCCTTGTGACTGGAGGACAACCCACTCTACCACCTGAGTGATAGATAACTGCTATTCAGCTGCCCTAAGTGATGGCATTATTAGCTTCATGCATTAGCATTGCTAGTTAGCACCATAGGGTGCATTTAAAAAACCACATCAGTCTATGAATAGCACAAAACAAAGTACAGCTGAGGTTGATGGGAACTCTCAGTGGTACATTTACTTAAGTGCTGCACATAGGTACAATTCCCGATTACTTGTACTTTACTTGTGTATTTCCATTCGATATTGTTTAATACAGTGTCAGTAAAAAAGTATTCAACCCTAATGGAAGTTTTCCCTTTTAATCGCTTTTCAACATTGCATCGTTGTCGATGTAATTTGGCTTTTTTGACCAGAATTTCCAGAAAAAAGACTCTTTCCCTTCAAATTGAAAACAGATTTTTCCAAAGTTAACTAATTAAATATATGTAATGTTAAATAAGTGATTGCATAAATATTCACCCCCTATAAAATGATTCACCCATCTTCATTTGGAGTCGTGTTTTTGTGGTTGATGTGCACAAATTTGTT
>NW_007583184.1:0-1092 GCF_000690725.1 Stegastes partitus
GAAGCCGTTCGATGACTCGGCTGCAACCGACAGTCATGTGACAAAAACTAGGCGACCGCTCAGCTGGACTAGACTGAACTGCAGGCAGTGTTGAAACAGAGCAGAGAGGAGACAAACATGGAACCTAAATAAAAATGTAAACAGTTAACCCTTTAACTATTTTTCAGGCCTTTGCTCGAAAATTACATACCCATAATAAAAACAGTATATCTCTGCAACCACAAGGTCTATTTGAATAATTCTTGTGTCATAATAAACAGAACACTTGTAAGACTTGTTCAGATGTGTAAATTTCAGTATATATGTTACTGGTTAAAAGTTAATGTAGATGGCACACACACAAATTAAATAATTTCAGGTTCGCCTAAAAAAAAAAGGCAGTTTCAGGATAATTATCTCTTTGGAATGATCCAGCTGCAGCTCTAAACCTCTCCAAAATCATAGCACAATATGTGAACATTCTCCCTGCAAAGGTTGATAAAGTAAAGTAGAACAAAATACAAAGTTTTAGTCCAGACAGTTCAGGCGAGGTGACATTTTTGGACACTTTGGCACATTTTGGCACACTGGTGACCATCTGAGTGTTCTTATGTACAAACTAGATATTTCGCTTGTATATTACTAATGGTGTTCAATACATCCAAATACAGCAGTTTTTTAGTTTTTTTTAATCCTACCAGACTGCTGTCTGCTTTACGCAGCCTGTGCGTAATACCTAGAATATGTCGAGCCAACGTCCATGTTTCTTACACTTGTGGTCACCTGGAACATTTTTTTCACATCATTTTCTCAATTGATAAAAAATTACTAATCACAGAAATGTATTTTTGGTTCTTTTCTGATGAACGTGACATTTTAAATACCTCAGACTGCACAGAACACGTTTCTGAGTCCTCTCCACCTCTAGCCATCGTTGTGCTGTTTCCATAGAGGTGCAGGACTTTATATTGTAGTGAAAAATCAACTCACGGTGAGTAAAAATGTAACAGGAGCAAAAAAAAAATAAAAACCAAACAAACCCAGAAACCGCCCTTGTGCACATCCCGATTTAACTGTACTCGGCACAAACAAAACCAAACACTACGAGAGGTG
>NW_007583185.1:0-1091 GCF_000690725.1 Stegastes partitus
GATTTTCGAGTCACTGCCTCCAAAAATCCAAGATGTCAACCAGGAAGTAGCAAAACCCTGGCTTCATTTTCTCAGTGCAGAAACCAACGGGTGACGTCGCGGTAGCTACGTCCATCTTTTATACAGTCTGTGGAATTGAGACACGGCCTTGTGCAGACTTTGGATAGCAGGTATCCCAGAATGCATTTCGCGCCAACCAGCGATAAAAGCCGAGGAGAGAACTTTCAAAAGTAACACAAGTTTTTTTGTAACTGTTGCTGTTATTGTGACACAAACTGTAGTTTTAAGAATATTTTAGGCGAGAAAGTGGTGGTATAAACATCACATCTGTGGTAAATGGATCAAAATGAAGCCTGCTTAACATTTAGCTCCAACGATTTTGGAGATGTGAGCGTCCCGGTGACGGAGGTCAGCGCTCGCAGAAGCCACCAAGAGCAGCGTGATGTCGGCAAGACTTTCTGAAATCTGCTGCTGGCTCTGACGGTTGATCTTTAGCGGAGCTGATCAGGTTCCATTAACAGCATCATGCTGCTGAAGATGCTCCATCAGAAGGTCCAGGATTGAGCTGCTCATGTTCTCTGGAGTCTCCCAGCAGTCAGTGAGGACCTGGTTTATCCAGCTGGTACTCCTATGAAATATTACTTAGATTTTATTTTCAATGCACAGTTACAGACATAAGATTTGAGCAAAATGGTTCTATCATCGGAGCTAAATGTTAAGCAGTCTTTATCGTGATCCATTCACCACAGATGTGATGTTTATATCACCACGTTCTCCCCTAAAATAATCTTAAATCTACATTATGTGTCACAATAACAGCAGCAGTTACAAAAAAAAAAAAAACTTGTGTTACCTTTGAAAGTTTTTTTTTTTAAATTAAAATTAAAAATGATAAAAAAAACAATTAAAAAATATTAATTAATTATTGTTATATTTCTTCTTCTTTTTTATTTCCACTTTTATTTATTTTTATTCTTTTATTGATTTATTTTTGTAATTTGGCCCTCTCACTCCTCCATATATTCCAGGATGTGAAGATAAAATAAAACCTGGTTGTGACCTCAGAGTCTGAAAAGGAAAGCAAATGAAAA
>NW_007583186.1:0-1090 GCF_000690725.1 Stegastes partitus
CTGCACGGGGAGAACATGCAAACTCCATGCATCCCCACCGGGACGCGAACCGCCGACCTTTTTGCTGCGAGGCAACGGTGCTAACCAACTTCTCCACCTTGCAGCCCTGTGCAAAATATTGAGGAAGGGAATTATTCTGATGAAGCATTTGTACACAAGGAGTTGAGTATTGTCATGAAGATGGCGAATTCACTCGGGGGGAAAAAACAGAGATAGCAACAGTACTCACATTCTTTACTCAAGTAGAGAAAAACGGACTCTGGTAAAAGTAGAAGAACTGATTCAACTCCTTTGCTCAAGGAAAAGTCAAAAAGCACAGGTTCAGAAATTTACTGAAGTGCAAAAGTAAAAATGGTTTTAGCTTCGATGATACACGATGCCTCTTTGATAACTCTGCAACGAAAAAAGTTTTAAGACACAAAATAGGATTGTTTTCATCCTTTAAGAAGCTGCACAGTGCTGCTACAGAGAAAAGACAGTTTTCCATTTATAATCAACATGGAAACACTCGTCTCTTCAAGACATCTTTTATTGAGCCTCAGCAGAAGCTGGTTCTCAAAGTTCTCTAAATGAAGACGGGCCCTGTTGGGTCTGAACATCAGTCCTGCAGAGCTAAAAAGCCTCTGGCAGGCAGCTGAGGCAGGCAGGAGTGTGTTGAGCTTCAGGGACAAATTGTTGGGAAAGATAAAGACGTTTGTTGTTTTACGTCATGTCGTCATCCACGGAGGTTGAACCAAGTAACGAGCCAGTTTAGAGAATGTAAAGAGTAGAAAGTCCAGATATTTGTGTTCAAATGTAGGGAGTAAAAGTAAAAAGTCGTCAGAGAAATTAATGCTCAAGAAAAAGTACTGATACCTGCAACTGTACTTCGTTACTTCCCACCTCTGGAAAAAACAAACAAGCGGGGCTGCTCTATTGCTCGATCTGAAACTTTGGCAAAATCTGATATTTTCAAACTTCGCCTAGTCGAGGGGTTTTTAAAAATGATGACACACAGATGGTGGAAGTGGAGGAGAAAGCTGCATTAAATGTGCAGCAGAAACTTACATTTAAAGTCGACACGCAGTGAGTCAGATTAAGACAAACACCA
>NW_007583187.1:0-1090 GCF_000690725.1 Stegastes partitus
GCGTTTGCTGGACAACAAAAGATGACATTTCCATTGACTTTAGGGAATTCTGGTTGACTTTTATCACTGTTTTGCGATGTTTTATAAACCAAGTAATTCATCTGTTAACCTTCTGAACCCCAAGTAGTTTCTACAGTGGATGTTTTTTGCTCCTGTTGCATTTTTATTCACTGTGGGCTCATTTTTCTCTGCAATATAAAGTCCTGCACCTCTATGGAAACAGAACAACCATGACTGGAAGTAGAGAGAACTTAAAAATGTCCTCTGTGCAGTTTGACGTCATTATAATGGCGTAAATCATAATAGGCCCAAAAATGAAAGTTGAATTTCTTTGATTATTTACAACAAATTGGAATCAACATGTGCAACATTTCTCGAAGTGTGTACATGGAAAGAAGAGCTGAATAAAGAAACGCTGACTCTACATATTATAGATGTTTTGCGGGATTGACTTTGTCTGCGTCCTTGTCTCCAATCTGCTTTGTGTAAACACGAGTTCAGCAAAAAAAATCCCTGAATTTTGCTCACCATACAATTTGTTGCAACTTATTTATTTTTAGTTATTTGTTTGTTTGTTTGTTTAGACGGGACAGTGCATATTAATGCGCGTACAATCTCGCGTTGCAGTAAATACACTGGATCTAGCACAAGGCTAATTTCCATCCGATGTCCCACACTCATAAATCAGAAACATACGTGGATACAAACATTTAAAAAAGCAGAGAGTAAAAAAGAAAAAAAAGAAGAAAGAAACTAACAATAATGATAATAATAAAATAAATAAAAACAACAGTAGTGAAACACAGACAGTGGCGATAAGATTGAATTCGTCACTAAAGTCTTTCCATTTTTGCCACAAAATGCAGATTTTTTGTTTTTTACAGAATCTTGTTACTACAAATGCTATATTTTTGTCATATTTTTAAAAGAGACATGTAGAGTAAAGTGATTTTGATGAAATATTACACTTTTTAAGCTTGGATTTGGTTTCGTTCTCCAACAGAGCATCCCAGATGACTAGTTCAAGGACCATCAGAAAGTTTGAAACCCCATGATCCTTACTGTTTTTACACTCCCTGGCTTGGATAAT
>NW_007583188.1:0-1090 GCF_000690725.1 Stegastes partitus
TAAATCAAACAACAGGTTACATTTGTTTGATGATTGTTTTTACGAAAACTTGGAATCAACATGTGCAACTTTTTTCCAAGTTTCCAGGTGTTACCAATACGGCAACCATTCAGGCTCTGCATGCTGTAGATATTTTACTATTTACATTTGTACAGCCTCTACAAACTCAATGTATTTCATATAAGACATAAGAAAGGCCTTTAATAATCCCACAGTAGGGACATTTGTCATGTTACAGCAGCAAAGATAGTGTAAACATTTAAGGAATGTAGCATAAAAATAAACCAGTATTGCACATATTAGTGGTGTTGCAAATGGGACCCGTTACTGAATCTCCAGCTGGGGTTTAAAACAGGGTGGAGAAGAGTCGAATTTCCAGCACAAGTGGGAAACATTTAGTGTCCATGGTGCTCTATTATGCTAAAAACAGTGATACCGGAAAAAGACTATAAAAAAACGAACAACTTGAATAACGAAAAAGAGCAAAAAAAGCCCAATGGTGAGCAAAAGGCTGCCACTCGGTGTTGGAAGTTAGTTGGAAGTACGGGGCGGCTGTGGCTCAGGTGGTAGAGCGGGTTGTCCACTGATGGCAAGGTTGGCAGTTTGCCCACATGCCGAAGTGTCCTTGGGCAAGACACTGAACCCCAAATGGCTCCCAATGGGAGATTAGCGCCTTGCATGGCGGCTCTGTCGCCATTGGTGTATGAATGTGTGTGTGAATGGGTGAATGAGGAAACATTGTAAAGCGCTTTGAGTGCCGCAAAGGTAGAAAAGCGCTATATAAGTGCAGACCATTTACCATAACTTTGCACATCAGCTATAGAAAGATGTTTCCCCAGGCTGAAGGTATCTTCCAACAACTTGCTCCTCTGTGGACTGTTGTTGAGCCATGATGCATTTATGCGATTGATCCAGTATCAGCCTCACTTTATCGGAACACTGTCTGCAGTTCAGCTGAAAACCACGAATTCTTCAACGGGCCTTACAGAAACTTTCAGACTTCTTTGTAAGATTTGACTTGAGACAACAGTGGGTTCTGCAGCTGACCTTTGCGTTTCTGCACTTTCTTGGCCTCAAAACCTTCATTCAT
>NW_007583189.1:0-1089 GCF_000690725.1 Stegastes partitus
AATGAATGATATGAAGTCCTGCTTCAGATTATTATTCATTCAAAACATGTGATGGAGAATTACTACATGAGATACCATCAGCAGTGTGACTGTTGCACCACAAGAACGGCATGAATGTGTACAATCACTGGCACAACAGTTTAAACTCTGGGTCAGACACTGCAAAAATGTACAAGGTATGGCTGTCAAATAATGAAATGAGGCTCATGTCAGTTAAACCACAGCGTGCAGCCTGAACCACTCAATCAATCAATCAATCAAATTTTATTATGTATAGCACTTTTCATGTGCAACAACAACAACGCAAAGTGCTTTACAACATTTAAAAACAACAAAGCAGTTAAAAACAACAAAGCATTTAAAAACATTACAACATTTAAAAAAATAAAATAAACCCGTCACACATACAACAAATGCAGTCGTGCACACACACAGACGCACACACTCACCACGAGACTAAAAGAGGCGTGGCATGGCACTGAGGGATTGTGGGAAACGCTACCATTGGGGTCCTCCACACCAGGAGGACTTGCAGACCATGACTACTGGGGGCGCCGGCGCCCGGACCCCCGACCCGGCAGACAGGGGGATCCCCACAACGAGGTGGGGAGCCCCCCAACCAGCCGGGCCGAAGGGACCCGCAGACGGCACCCCCAGCAGCAGACCGCACACAGCATCAGGAGCTATAGATAAATGACTACTTAATTTGTATTAATGAAATTAATCAATCAGTTGATTATCTATTAATAATGTGGCCGACTACTGGCTAAGACAATTGTTTAAAATTTGCAACCCTAATCTGAACTACCAATGGCAGTGGCAGAAGCAATAACAGACAAGCGTAAAGAATAAGTATTGCATGATTTTTTAACACATAGAAGTTTTAACCCTTTCATGTTGTACTGTGGTGTCTGGCACTGGTATAGTGGCGATGTAACTTTTAGATCCTAGGAGTTTTGGGGTGGGGCGTCCATGAATCAGGCTCATTCTGGCACATCCCATAGATGTTAGATTAGATTGTGATCTGCGGGTTGTGGAGGCCGGGCCTACATTTTGTGCTTTTTGGCTCCTTGAGCCGTTACTGAGGAG
>NW_007583190.1:0-1089 GCF_000690725.1 Stegastes partitus
GCCACTGATCACCTCCGGGAACCATCGGGAGAGCATCCAGCTCTACTTCGTCTCCTCGCCCTTGGCCCCTGTTGTGTTGGGCTCTCCCTGGTTACAGCAACATAATCCACAACTAGATTGGAGGACCTCAGCTATTTCCAGTTGGAACGTTTTTTGCCAGGCGCAGTGCTTACAGTCCGCCGCGCCAGAGAAGATACGTGGCTCCCGGCGACATCGGATCTCGCAGCCGCCGAGCGTCGCGGAGGTTCCGCCGCTCCCCAGCCTCCTGTGCCACACCCGTCGTCTTCAGTCCGTGGCACGGCGGAAGAGACGTGGACCCCGTCGACATCAGACTTCGCCGCTCCCCAGCTCGCTCTCCGCTCCCGCCGCGGAGCGTTCCTGAGGCGTTCCCTCCGAGCCCACCACACTAGTCCCGCCGCCGCCACCGTGGCTGTTCCCCGGCGGGTCGACGCCGCCACCGTGGCTGTTCTCCGGCGGGTCGACACAGTCTCTGCTGGCTCGGGATGCTGGGACCTGCCAAGGATGGATGAGAGTCCAGCTGGCAGGGAGACTGCCCCAGCCTCTCGTGTTCCAGAGCCTTGGCCTGTTTTGGCCTCCCCTGCGCCAGAGGGGATCCGCCTTCGCCGGCTCCCGGCCCGAGTCCGGCTTCCAGAGGGGATCCGCCTTCGCCGGCTCCCGGCCCGAGTCCGGCCTCCCGAGGGGTTCCTGAGGTCCCGCCGCCGAGCGTTCCTGAGGTCCCGCCGCCGAGCCCACCACACTGGTGCCGCCGCGGAGCCCACCACACTGGTCGCAGTTCCTGTTCTCCGGCGGGTCGACGCCGCCACCGTGGCTGTTCTCCGGCGGGTCGACACCGTCTCTGCTGGCTCGGGATGCTGGGACCTGCCAAAGATGGATGAGAGTCCAGCTGGCAGGGAGACTGCCGCAGCCTCTCATGTTCCAGAGCCTTGGCCTGTTTTGGCCTCCCCTGCCACAGAGGGGATCCGTCTTCGCCGGCTCCCGACCCCGGGCTCCAGTCCGGCCTCCAGAGGGGATCCGCCGGCTCCCGTCTCCGGGCTCCAGTCCGGCCTCCAGAGGGGATCCGCCGGCTCC
>NW_007583191.1:0-1088 GCF_000690725.1 Stegastes partitus
ACGATCCTGATCATTTGAATCAGGTGTGTTGGAAGAAGGAAACATCTAAAACATGCAGGATTGCGGCCCTCGAGGACCGGATGTCGACACCCCTGATATAGGCCGTATTTGTGTGCACACGTGTGATCATTCCATGACATGTCTTATGCCTTAAAAATGTCTTATGATGCTTGTTTCTGACCTTTTTATTGTATAAATAAATTAATTATATGACTAACAAAAAAAAAACTCTGTATACAAAATGACTGATTAAATAAACAAGCAGATGATTTAAAGGGAAGCGACCTGGATGGAGAGCTCCGTACATCACTTTACAGACGCCTGATGCACAGCGTTACACTCGTTATCATATGTTGCTGGTTTAGTTTTAATAATGTTGAGTCTGTCCAAGAAACTCCACGTAAAAAACCACCACATGCTCAAAAAACCGAGTGCTCTTCTCACGTTTGTCACCTGTAGAAACTACATTTGTCATAATTACGCCTCCCCGTAATTACCTCCTAATTGCAAAACATTCTGCCGTTTACAACGATTCAGATATTTGCGGTTAACCTCCGCGTTGAGCAACCGTTGTGCAGCTTTGCGAGGAAAAGCGCCGTTTGCCAGCCGAGCAGCTACTGCAGCGCGTCTGAAGGAAGCCACAGTGAAAGTAATTCACTGGCTGCAGGTTTCCAGTGTAACCCGAAGCAGAAAAGTGTTGTTTCAGGTGTCAGTAAGCGCTCCTGGGGGGCAACGCTACCACTGGAAATTGTGTTTGCTGCAGCGTTTTTATATCTGCACGTGAAATGAAATAAATACGAAGCAGCGTTGGTGAATTGTTGGATGTTTGTGGGCATGTAAGCATTTTATCACAACGTGAATCTGTCACATCATTATAAATAATAAGTAGTTTTGTCAACTACTCTCGTATTGTGCAACTGAACAGCCAGTTATGAAAATATGTCACATTAAGCTTAATTGCGTGTTTCTTAAAATGGATGGGATTGCTTTTTATTTGCATTTTTGTGAGTGAATCCCACGAAAAGACCAGAACCAACAATGTAACTGTGTTGATCAGTGCTGTTTGAGTTTCTTATCCTGCATGTGGA
>NW_007583192.1:0-1088 GCF_000690725.1 Stegastes partitus
TCCAAAACTTTTGCATGACTGTTTAATTATGGATGCTTTTAGTGGAAAACAAGATAAAGTATGGTGTAGGTGTATAGTATAGTATAGTATAGTATCGTATAGTACGGTATAGCATGGTACGGTGCGGTGCAGTGCAGTGTAGTGTAGTGTAGTGTAGTATAGTATGGTGTGGTGTGGTGTGGTATAGTATAGTATAGTATGGTATGGTATAGTATGGGTATGGTATAGTATAGTATAGGTATGGTATAGTATAGTATAGTATGGGTATGGTATAGTATAGTATAGTATGGGTATAGTATAGTATAGTATGGGTATAGTATAGTATAGTATGGGTATAGTATAGTATAGTATGGGTATAGTATAGTATAGTATGGGTATGATATGGTATAGTATAGTATAGTATAGTATAGTATAGTATAGTATAGTATAGTATGGTATGGTATGGTATGGTATAGTATGGTATGGGTATAGTATAGTATAGTATAGGGTGTAGAGTATCACTTGCTCGTCATTTCTGGTTTCAACAAATTCCAAACTCACCACTTAGCAACAGTCGTCCACAAACCAGTCCAGCTTTTATACAGAGCTTATGACACCCATGAAAAAAAAAGACCAAAAAAGGTAGAAACTGACCACAAAAGTACCTCGTAGAGAAGACGTGATGACGTGAAATAAAGTGGTGATTGAAGAAATGAGAATTTAGCAGTTTTTAACAGCTTTTTTTTTTTGAACAGTTTACTTCACCAAATCCCTAAAACAGTGTTAGTTTACATGTTGATGTCTTTCACAACGTATGAGCAGGTAAATTTAGTATATTTACTGTATTTAAGTTGGCAAAAACACTTATTTCAAAAGAAAAATGCTTTAATAAAGATTAAAAATAGTAAATAACTTTATAGATGGTTATTTTCCCTGTTTTGTTATATTACAAATAACAAAATTACATCAGTATTTATTAAAATGTTAATTATAAAAAGAGAAAAAATATGGAAAAACCAGCCAAAACTGTAAATGATGTCCACATCATTAATCGGTATATTTACTAATAGTAATTTGTTCTTCTCCAGTGACCGTTCAATTACTCTTTA
>NW_007583193.1:0-1088 GCF_000690725.1 Stegastes partitus
GTCCTGACAGGGTAATTCTGATCCTGCTCCACCTTAAAGGCCACATGCAGACTACAGTTAAGGGCCCATGCAGGTGTAAATGAGTGTCTCCATATGCTGACATTTCTTAAACATACATTAAGTAAGAAGGGAGCAGCTTATGGCAGCAGAAAGAAGAGCTCCTGTGTTTGTTGGTGGAAAATGAAACTGTTTTGTGCCACCACTTAATCCAAAGTGCTCCACACATTCAAATCCCTGTTAAAAGCTCACAATCGCTTTTAATGTTTAACTGTTTTACTTTTTAGTATCCGCTTTCTGTGTTTGCTTTTTATTCAACTGTTTCTATTCTAACAGCGGCCTCCAACCTTTTTTGCACTACGGACCGGTCATTGCGCACATAACTTATTTTTACTATTAAAAAGTTTCACAAATGAATAAAATTACTTGCTAAATATGTATTTACTCTTTCTTCTCTCAGCATCGAGTCTCTCCCACTTTCCAAAGAAGCTCTCCGATGACTTTTAAAAAAAAAAAATTTCTTGCATTTCAGCAGCGGTCAGATTGGCGGCTTTGTTTAACGGCCGGGCATGAAAACTGACAGTCACGTGCGGAAAACAACCAGAGACAGAAGTGACGGGAAGACGAGCTTGTCATTTTTCAAAATAAAACACCCTATAGACTGCACTGGAAATGAAATAAAACAGTAAAACTTTTTTTTCTTTCTGTGCGGCCCGGTACCGAATGACCCACGGCCCAGTAGTTGGGGACCGCTGGTTTAGAACATAGACAGTTTCCTTATCTTCTCTCTCAAACCATCTATCCTCTTTCATTTCTTTTTCAACTCTTGCAGGCTCTCATTTGCTATACGTTTGGTTGTTTTATCTCCCTTACGCAGTTGTGAACAAAAGTTTCCATACATTTGTAGAAACCACAGGTATCATGGCAGTCTCCTGTAACTCTAAATGTTCTATGATGGAATCACTGAATGTTGAACTGCATCAGTTCTGTCAAGAGGAGGGTCAACGATACAACCAGAAGTATGTGGACGACTACCAAAAACACCAAGTTGATGTGAAAATGGCCAAGAGATGTTTACCTAAATATCAACA
>NW_007583194.1:0-1088 GCF_000690725.1 Stegastes partitus
CGTCTGGTTTATGCTCACAAAGCACGAACAGAACAGAACAGAACAGAACAGAACAGACAGAAAGACGTTCTTCCACCTCCACACACTGCTGTAATGCAGGTTGGATGCTGTAAGCCACCATAGTCCAGCTACTAGAATATAGGAACGAGAGGGGCAGGGACTCCAGGCTTTTCTAAAATTTTGCACATTACTCATCTCTTGGTGAGTGACGCAAACTTAAAACTAGAAATTGTGCAATTTCCCCATACAGTCGTGACTCGATAATCCGATACTAAATGTAAAACCTTCTTTTATGTCAGATTATCAAGACGGAGGTCAAGATACAAGGAGGACTTGATGCTGGAAGGCTCATTTATTGTTAATATTTACTGTTCATAGTTGTTATAATAACTAGTAGGGCTGGTCCCAGTAGCACTTTCTGCTCTCTGGATATTCAGGCCCAATTAATAATGAATGTTCGAATATTCGGCACGGTCGGGGGACACTTCCACCCCGGGGGAGGATTCTGACGGGGTGGAAGTGGCTGGTGTAAGATTGTAAATGGACCCCCATATAGAATATGGAATCCCTTAAAAATTGTAATAATATAAATAAATATGAACATAGACAACAAAATTCAACAGGTAATGAATAACAACAACCCTAACCCAGGGGTTTATATTCTGCTGTGGAATATTGACCCCAGGTCCATTTTCAAGGGGGTCCATATGCAATACAAGACTGGAATGCACAGGCAGTACTTGGCTGCTGATGCTAGTTTAGTTAGCGGTCACACTTCTGTTTCCACCATTGGTGACGCCGCCGCCGCCACCGCCACCATCCATGTTTACTTCCGTAAACACTGAGCACGCTCGCTGCGTGTGACGTCGTCGTGTCCTCTTCTGCGCATGCGGGACACTTTTGGGTCGTATGAAGTTCGCACAGCAGATCACATACAAGTCGAATTGAACTGGAAATGTGAAGGAACTCACAAAAAAATCGGATTTCACAAAAAAATCAGACTTGAGCATCAAGTCCTGCAGTGTGAACGTAGCCAATCTGTGGGATTGTTCAGTCAGATAATACGCCGTTATCCTGATTGGTGACAT
>NW_007583195.1:0-1087 GCF_000690725.1 Stegastes partitus
TCCTAATTTCATTTTTTCCAAACACAGTGTTGCTCTCTGAGCTGTCTGGACTGCTGCAGTAACTGATGGAGGCTAGAAGCTTCTCTGTGCACCACCGCCTGGTTTAGCTCCTAGTGTAGGCTGCGCATGAAGCATTTAGGGAACACTGGTAAAGTGTAGAGCAGCACCAGATATGCAGCCAGTGAGATGTTTTCAGTACAGTTTTATTAATATTTAGCCTCCAGGAGATGCTCTGACTTCAGGTGAAGCTTCTGTTGTCTTTATGTCTAATTTTGACTAAAATCTGTATATTAGCCAGAATGCAAATGATAAATAGTCTCAATATTGATCAAAATGACAGTGATTAGCGTTTTAGCACTAGTTAGTTGTGAGGAAACACGCTGGCTACAGAAAGGATGATTCTGACCAAAAACAGGTTCTCTGTCAGCAGCGTCATGCAGCTGTTGCCACTAAATGAGGCAAATTTTGTTTGGTCATTTAAATCAGTAGTACAAAGCTCTGTGTTAGGAGTATAAAGCCAGATCTGAATGACATCCGAAGCAGGAAGCGTTTTAGATTTATTTACCACCACATGGGAAAGGCTCCAAATCTCCACGCCTGTTTTTTTTTATTTTCTATGCAAATGCACTTGTGCAAAATCACCCCCGTCATTCTAGAATGATTATTTATTTTCCCACAGACAGTGTTATTCATGTCTTCTGGTGAAAATTACTGTAATTTGGTTCAATATATAAAACAGAAAAACAAAATGTTCCGATATATTTTGTTTTCCAATATTATGCAACGTCAATGTCACTCATTTCTTTTCTTTAGGGTTTTTTTTTTGCTCTTTCTTCTATACCTCTACAGATGCAGGCTCGATCATTTATCATCGTGTGAGACCTCCTCACAGTGAGCACTCAGTCAGTCAATAAATCAATAGACTAAACCAGTCACATGACTGATCAAGTCGATCGATTGATCCCATCCCAGATGACATCATGTTAAACTCATACTCCATTTGTGTTTCCATTTTACTTGTAAACATCAGCCCCTCCCACACATAGGAAGGCCACGAGCCCACTCCCATCCACACACACACACACAC
>NW_007583196.1:0-1087 GCF_000690725.1 Stegastes partitus
CTCTGTATTGGTTTTTATAGTTTATTACTTCCGCCAAGGACATTATGTTTTTGCCAGCGTTTATCTCTTTGTCTGTCTGTTTGTTTGTTTGTTAGCAAGATAACTCATCTGGTTATTTTCTCATTAAACAGTAAATGCTGTAAAGTGTCGGAGTCGCGCAGAATGCTGTCATTCCGCCGTTTGTCCACTAGATGAAGCTCTGACTCCATTCAATCGTCAGTCCTCACCGCTGTCTTCTCAATGGAGCAGGAGGAAGCTACAGCCACGCAGCATTGCAGGAGTGGGCTGAGCGGAGCTACTGACAGATAAGTGACTCAAATAAATGATAAATGACTCAACATGTCTCCTGTTTCACTTTATGTAAAATGACGACTGACACCTGACAGTGCTTCCTTGTGTCAGTCATGCCTCTCATTTCCGTTGCATTGCTAAAGTTGTGCTAACCTAGCTTAAGCTACGCCCTGTCTGTTTATGCTAGCAATGACGTCGCTGTAGTTATGCCAACCTAGCTAACATAGCATTAGCTAACAGTTTAAAAGCCAGTACGTAACTGCAATAATAACCGAAATGTACTAAATATTTGAGAGCACAGAACCACCGTTCATCACTTCGTCAGCTTCTCATTATTGATATCAATGTTAATTCAACTGCTAAAGCTATGTTTTGATTTTCCATTAATCTAGTAGTGTAGATAAAATGAATGCAGGACTTTAACATCGACTGGAAATCACAATGTGGTGGAAATGAGCTGCTTGGCGGATGTCTGTGCTCTCCCAGTGCTTTTCTAGTTCTCTAAAGTTGTCTTGTACAAACGAATATATAAACTGTTGTCTTTGCAGATCAGAGGGTGGTCCTGTAGTTAGCACCGCAGTCTCAGAGCATGAAGGTCGCTGGTTCGAGTCCCGTGTGTCTGTGTGGACTTTACATGTTCTCCCCAAGCAGCTTCCTACCACACACTAAGGTTAATCAGTGGTTTTAAATTGTCCGTATGTGTGTGTGCTTAGTTGTCTGTCTTTATGTGTGGTTTGAACCAGGGCCGGCCCTGACCAGTTTGGTGCCCCAGGCAAGATTGTAGTTTGCGCCCCTA
>NW_007583197.1:0-1087 GCF_000690725.1 Stegastes partitus
GCGGATCTGGACAACATTTCATAGAGGGATGGAGGTTTTATTTGAACATTGAAGAGGACACAAACTCCTCAACATGGTAGAAGTTTTACAACTAAGGGCAGAACTCTTTTATTTCTTTCTTTCTTTTATTTTATTTGACTTTTTTTCCTATCATCTTTGGTATTATTATTTACCTTCACACCTGTTTTATTTTACTATTCATACCTCTTGTATGACTGTTGACCTCTACATCCTCCAACTGTGCAAAAATGATTTAATCAAATTAATAATAAAAAAATTAAAGACTTCATACTTAATTTCCTGCAAGGTTTGCTTTTTTTTTTTCCTATGGTGTCCCATAATGGACATGGAGGGAAAAAAAACAAAAAAATACAGGGAGAGGGGAACAAAATAGAGGTATCTTTTGCAAGATCTCGCAAAACTATAGCTATATATACTTCTGGGTCTTTTTGGCAGTATGGAGAAATGACAATGAGGGACGGGTGGGTGTCCTCCATTGTTATTTCTTCATACTGCCAAAAAGATCCACAAGTATACAGTCGCCCTCAAATGTATTCAGACCCTTCCATTAAAGAAAAGGCAAAATTCACAATAGTCACTCAAATAACTAGAAACTGAAAAAAGTAAGAATAAATAAAAATGTTCTAAATTCTAATTTAGTGAAATAAGATGTTGCTTTTGAATTGTGGTTGAAAAGAATCATTTAAAAAAAACAAAAAACAAAACTGTTCCGGACATATTAGAGAACTTTGCTGATGAGCAGTGGATCAAAATCCAAATACGTGTCAACAGGTTCAGAAGTCTGATTGAGAGTTGCAGAAAACACTTGATTGCAGCGATTGATCTTTAATGAGAGTGTATAAATACATTTGAGGACGACTGTATTTTTTATTTTTTTCCTCTCCCTGTTTTTTTTCTCTCTCCATGTCCCTTTCAGGGCTCTGTATTTTTCAGCATCAATTTTTGGTTAAAAAAAAAAACAACAAAAAAAACAACTTTATTCATGTAAATAAAAACAGCAGGTGATAAACATGAGAAATTAAATGAAACACAACGCACTCATGTATTGTGAACTGCTTTGAAATAT
>NW_007583198.1:0-1086 GCF_000690725.1 Stegastes partitus
TTTCTGCAGATGTTGTAACCCTCTGGGGGGGAATGCTTTAATTTACTTCCCTTTGAGGATATCAGAGGACAAAAATATCCTCTCCCAAAACTGCTATAAAAACACAACAGATTAATGTTTTTTTATACTTTTTTTTGCTCAAAGCTTTTAATCAACTTCTGTCCTCATCAAAAATACCAAACATTCAAGTATTTTTTATTTTTTTAACCCTTTAAATGCCCATTTGATTATCAGTGTTTTTATGAAAAGAAAAACTGATAAAATTAGTTGTTTTCCGAGTGATAACAGTTGGAGGGCTGGGGATTTGTTTCAAGGATCGGGTCTACATAAACATCAGATTAGTAATGGAACTGATTTTGATGTGTTGTTATTTTTATTGTTATTTTTTTGTTGTTATTTTTTTTTTATTGAGGTTACTGGAGGACAAAAATGTCCCATTGACTCCCATTATAACCACATTTTTGAAACCCTCAGCCATTACACAATACAATCATGCAAACTCTGATTTCAGGGTTTCCTTTTGGAGAAAAGTAGTGTCTAATATCCTCAAAGTGTAGGAAATTTGCCCTCAGTGTATCATTAACCTACGAAAAAATTATTTGAATTTTAAGATTTTTCATGAGAAAAACCTTCCTACAAAAAATCATCTCACACGGAGTAACACAACAAAAGTTACAGCCAGAAACTGAGCAAAAAATCACCTGAGGGGACGAAAATGTCCTCGATGTCCCCTGAGGGTTAAGCTCTTCTCTTTGTTCACTGTTTGTTTTGTGTGCCGTTGGCAAAAATAAAAAGCACCTAAATGAGACGACCAATTAGATCATTTAGCTTATTGGATAGAAAGGTAGTTGTTGGCAGCAGCTCTGAAGAGGCCTCCCGCTCAGTCTGGACTGTGTGTTACGTGTATTTACGCTGAGATGTTGTCATTCTGTGGGCTTCGGAGGTTTTAATCGTCTCGATGAGGCCGATAAAGCGTCTAACTCACCTGCTGCCGTCCTCTAACTTGTCCATCAGAGCATTCAGCTGCTGGCCAGCGAGATGGACTCGGTCGACCTGTCGCTGCTGGATGAAACCGCCCTGAAGAGC
>NW_007583199.1:0-1086 GCF_000690725.1 Stegastes partitus
CTGAGATTTTCCCATGTTGTCACAAAAGGAAAGAGTGTGTTTGAGGTGTGTCTTAAAAGACATCCTCCAATTAACTCAAAAATTGTCAGTTAATCAATCAGAAGCTTCCAAAGCCATGACATCATCATCTGGGCTTTCCCAAATAGTTTGAAAGCACAGTAATCTCAGTGTATGTAAACTTCTGATTTTGAATAAAGTAGTAAAAAATTCTCTGCCTCATTATTCTGGCATTTACCCCCCCAAAAAACATTTTAGTAATCCTAACTGATGTAAAAGAGGAAAAGTTTAGTCTGATTACATATCAGATATTGAGAGAAAAAAAGAAGGTTTTATGTCTTTTAATAGAGTGAATGTAAACTTCTGATTTCAACTGTAGATAGAATGAGAAAAAACTCAGGAAGAGATGCCCCAGTAGCTCAACTGGATAGGACTGCATCCCATGAACAGGGGCTATAGTCCCCGATGCAGCGGTCGTGAGATCCAATCCCGCTAACGACCATTTGCTGCAGGTCACTCTCCATTCTTCTCCCCTTTTCCTGTCTCTCTCTACTGAATAAAAGCACAAAAGCCAAAAAAATAAAAAATCACAAAAATTATAAACAATAAGAAGGAGTCTGAGATACGTGGAAACAAACAGAAAAAGTCTAGAACACCAAGAAACAATGAGAAATAATACGTGATACTTCCAAACTATAAGAAGGAATGTGGAACAGTCAAAAACAAAGAAAAAACGTTCTGGAACACTTAAAAACAACAACAAACACTATGGAACATTTAGCAACAATGAATGATAGTCTGGGATACTTAGAAACAAAGAGGGAAAAGTCTAGAACACCTCGGAACAATGGGGAAGAGTCTGGGATACTTAGAAACACACAGAAATTCCCTTCCTGGTAGTGATACCACCGATACCACTGATTTCCTTGCCAATCTGAAACTGAGTAAAATGCAGGCTGGTATCGGCGATACCAATACCAGTAAAACACTTAATTAAATAAATAAATGCCACAATAGTTACGCAAGCTTGTCAATACCTTCATTTTAGAATATTCATGTAACAGTTAACTCAACTCAACTCAACTCAAA
>NW_007583200.1:0-1086 GCF_000690725.1 Stegastes partitus
AAACATTACATGTTGCATTGCAGGCTGCACGGTGGCTCGGTGGTGGTTAGCACTGTCGCCTCGCAGCTAGAAGATCGCCGGTTCGCATCCCAGTTTGTGTGTGGAGTTTGCATGTTCTCCCCGTGCAGCGTGGGGTTTCACTGGGTTCTCCGGCTTCTTCCCACAGTCCAAAAAACATGTTGAGGTTAACTGTTTTTAAATTGTTCATAGGTGTGAATGTGAGTGTGCTTGGTTGTCTGTCTCTAAGGACATGTTTACACATAGCCAGGTATTTACAAAAATGGATCTATGTTTTCAAAAATAACATTGTTCACACCAGATCGTTCTCAAAAAAATCTTTGTTTACACAAACCCGCATAAACACGTTGTTAAGAGCTGCTATGAGCATCCCAAACCTATAGGGGGCAGTGTAACGAGAAGCAGAAAGCCATGCTAGCCAATCAGAATCCTGGACAAACACAACAACAAATGGCACGAATTACTTCCTGTTACTTCAACGATAATGGCGCGAGGGTCGTTTGTTTGGAGCGACAGAGTAGTGGAGCTACTCCTAAATGTGGTGTTAGAGTACAAAACAAGTAAAATACTTGAAAATATTGACTTTCTATCACAGTAGCCAAACTGTAAACATGGTCGCACACATACTTTTGTCTCATATTGTGACGTCAAACTCCGTCTCCTCCTGTCTACACGCAAACATAAAGACGGAGTTTTTCCAAATCTCCACTGTGGCTGGAGTTTTCAGATATGATCGGTGACTTGTAGCTTTGGTTATGTGTAAACCAAACGCACAAACAAATTGAATATCACTGTTTTTGCTATGTGTAAACAGGGCCAAAGTGTAGCCCTGTGATAGACTGGTGACCTGTCCAGGGTGTCCCCTGCCTTCACCCTGAGTCAGCTGGGATAGACTCCAGCCCCCCATGACCCTCGTGAGGATTAAGCGGTGTATAGATAATGGATGGATGTTGCATTGCATTCCCACTATCAACTTTCTTTCTTTCTTTCTTTTTATTCCTTCAGTCCTGTTGCCCCTAATTGGCCAGCTCTGCCTCATGTGTCAGTAGTGGAGATGTTTCAGCACAT
>NW_007583201.1:0-1085 GCF_000690725.1 Stegastes partitus
CACAGGGCTACACTTAGAGACAGACAACCAAGCACACTCACATTCACACCTACGGACAATTTAGAATCACCAATTAACCTCAGCATGTTTGTGGGAGGAAGCCAGAGAACCCGGAGAGAACCCACGCTGCACGGGGAGAACGTGGAGATTCCTTGCAGTCCATGTTTCATTCAGTTTTCTACAAAGTTAATGGTGCTATGACAAGGAGAGTGAAGCCCTCCATACTCAGCCAGCCGAGGCATTTGCTCAGGTCGTGGATTAGAAAACAGATCTGCTGGTTGAGGAATCCAGCAGAAAAAAAGGTTTCTGAACAACTTATGTTTCTAAAACTTGTTGGTGCACTTAAAGGTGTTTTTCTTGGCTCAGAATGGGCCTTAGAGGGTTAAAGCAGTAAGCAGTCAGTCAGGTGCAATAAGTCTGCGTTACCCTTTTTGACAAATCTGTGCATTTTGCTGTTGTTTCTGACCAACTGATAGACAATAATATATACAATGCTTGAGTAAACTGAACTCTAGTCTAAAAAACAAAAGGTTAATAAAGTACAATTTTTAGTTCTCACAGTTTTGCATCTGGTGGTTTTTCTTTGGCAATGACAATAAAATTCATCTGCGAAGAAAAAAAAACCCTGCTACATGTCAAAGTGCTAGTTAGCTTAGCATAAGAACAGTGTTGCAGAAACCAGAGTGTAAAATAACACGCTGGCGGTTTTGTGCTTCTGGCCCGAGTCGTACTTTCGAGGAGAAGGTCCACATGATGTAAATGTCGTCATCCATCCAAGTCTACCAGAACCTGTGCTGTGGCTGTGCTGACAGGTCCTGTGGCATCTGCACAGGGGCAGTAGTGACCGCTCGCTCAGAGGGAGTCCAAAGGCAACGCTGGACTGTTGGGTTCTCTGTTTTCTCTGGTCTTCACCTTATACTGTGTTAAGCGCCTTGAGATGGCACATGTTGTAAACTGAGCTACACAAATAAAATTAAATTGAACTGAATAGTGTCCATATGCCAATGCACAGGTGTTGACTTAGTGCACATGTATGCAGCACAGTGGTCCCAGCGGACTTCAAACAGACTAGGAAGCAGTATAAC
>NW_007583202.1:0-1085 GCF_000690725.1 Stegastes partitus
CGAGATGTTAAACAATCATCCATCAACAGTTCTGCTTCATGCTAATGTTGACTGATTATTTCACATGCTCACCTAATGGGCTTCCAATTACAAAAAGCATGAAGCATGCGATCACTACTGAATCAGATTTATCTATGTTAAATGGTGCTAAAGAGCCATAAGAATGCATCTAAAATATCTTCAGGGTGAGTGTCTTGTTTGAGAATTGCTCTTTGGTTACTGTACAGTGTGACGGCCCGAGTACGGTGGCTGTGCGGGCGGACCCGAACGAAAAGGGGAGGCAGGAGAAACAGGTTATAAGGAAAAAGGGTTTACTAATAAGGGTGAGGGAGTGGGGGTCACCAGGGACAGGAACCAGCCGTAGGAGTGTCGGTCGAGAGGGGTGCAGGTGGAGGTTTGTCCGTGCCGGGATCCGAGGAGGGGGAAGTGCCGCCGAGGTAGTGCTGGAGAGGGAGGCGTGGAGGAATCCAAGGACGGTGCACGGAGTGACGGTGCTCGAGGTGCTTCTTCCCGGTGGCGGTTTTCCCAGTGTTGGTGCTCGTAGGAGAAGAACTTTTCCTGTAGGTGCTCGAAGCGGTGGGCGCTGTGGTGAAGCTGGAGAGGGTTACGGCTGGTGTGGCTCGTGAGACGCTGGAGGCTGGAGTCGAAGAGGGAACGCTGGAGGCAAACAAATACATACGAATTACTCGAGACTTGAAAATACTTAAATCTAGATACAATGCTTCGCTGAGGAGAGCAACTAGGCAGCCTGACTGTACCACTAGGATGAATCACGATCATCTGGCGCTGGAGATCTGTGAGAAGCTCGTATTTCAGGTGCTCCGCTGATGAGCTGATGAGTTGGACCTGCCAGCGCGAGAAAGTCCTCTCCCCTTCGGCTCCGCCCAGCCTGCCGAGAAAACACACACCCACCAAGACACAAGCACAGGAGGCAGAGAAAAAACCACAAAACACAAAACATATCCCATAACCCTCACATACAGGCTGTTAAGGTGGTGGTGCCAGAGCTGTGGCACAGAGCAAATGGTTTCTCTATGAGCTGAACATTCTGTACTGTACACAGATTTGATCTGTTTTCAGGTGTG
>NW_007583203.1:0-1085 GCF_000690725.1 Stegastes partitus
TATATAATCTTCAATTTTAGTAGTCAGTTGGAACAAAAAATAAGAAATGGACCGTTGTAGTGCACTTGCCTCTCTGATATTGCCAACTTATTAGCACTTAGAGCCACTGTGTAGAAGAACAGCAGCAACAAGCACCTGTTGGGTTAGGGTTAGGGTTAGATCCTGAGATCCTGAGATGCAAAAGGATACAGCCATCCATCCATTGTCTTCCGCTTATCCGGGGGTCGCGGGGGCAGTAGGCGGAACAGGTTGTCTACCTGGGGGATCCCGAGGTGTTCCCAGGCCAGCCGAGAGATATAATCCCTCCAGCGGGTTCTGGGTCTGCCCTGGGGTCTCCTCCCAGGTGGACGTGTTCGAAAAATCTCCAGAGGAAGCCTCCCCGGAGGCATCCGAACCAGATGTCCATACCACCTCAACTGGCTCCTTTCGACGGGAAGGAGCAGCGGCTCTACTCCGAGCTCCCTCTGGATGTCTGAGCTCCTCACCCTATCTCTAAGCCCAGCCACCCTGCGGAGGAAGCTCATTTCGACCGCTTGTATCCACGATCTCGTTCTTTCGGTCACGACCCAAAGCTCGTGACCATAGGTGAGGGTTGGGACGTGGATGGACTGGTAAATCGAGAGCTTCGCCTTGTGGCTCAGCTCTCTCTTCACCATGACAGTACGGTACAGCGCCCGCATTACTGCGGACGCTGCACCGAGCCGCCTGTCCATCTCACGCTCCATTTTCTCACGGTCTGATGGAGCCAACAGTACCACGTCGTCTGCAAAAAGTAGAGACGAGATCCTGAGGTCCCCAAACCGGACACCCTCCTCTCCCTGACTGCGCCTTGAGATCCTGTCCATGAAAACCACAAACAGGATCGGTGACAACGGGCAGCCCTTGCGGAGTCCAACACCCACTGGGAACGTGTCCGACTTATTGAATGACACAGCTCGCACTTTGGTTGTACAGGGACCGTGTGGCTCATAGCAGTGAGCCTGGTACCCCATACTCCCTCAGTGCCCCCCACAGAGTTCCTCAAAAGGATGCATTCATATAATTGTGCTGCTTTCCGTGCACTGTCATTTTAACACACCATTCAA
>NW_007583204.1:0-1085 GCF_000690725.1 Stegastes partitus
TGTGTGTGTGTGTGTGTGTGGATGGTTAAGTTGTAATTACAGGAAATGATTGTGGAGCGCAGCAGTTAGGAAAGTGGACGTTTGGAGTTATTTACGTCTCCCGCCAGTTTGGAGTTTGAACTTCATGGCATGTCTGAGGATAAGTGTTTAATCATCCATATCAGTCTCACACAGAATCCTCACTTCTTTCTGTTTTACTTTGAAGGCTGCAAGGTGGATCAGTGGTTGGTACTGTTGCCTCACAGCTAGAAGGTCGCCGGTTCGCGTCCCATTGGGGGCATCCAGGATCTTTCTGAGTTTGCATGTTCTCCCCGTGCAGCGTGGGTTCTCTCCAGGTTCTCCGGCTTCCTCCCACAAGCATGTTGAGGTTAATTGGTGATTCTAAATTGTCCATAGGTGTGAACATGATTGCACTTGGTTGCCCTGTGATAGACTGGTGACCTGTCCAGGGTGTCAGCTGGGATAGACTCCAGCCCCCCACGACCCGAGTGAGGACTAAGCGGTGTATAGATAATGGATGGATTGGGTTCTATACAGTGATGCTCTGCAATCAGAACAGTTTATAAATTAAGCAACAGGGGGAGCTGTTCCACTTTTTCAACAGAATCCTCTCCTATATGAAAATAGCACCTCACACATATGACGTTATGTTTTCAGTTGAGCTTCAAAAGCGCCGAGATGTGGCCTGAGGGAGAGCACGCGGGTCTGAAAAAAAGATTAGACATGAGAATTCAAACAGAAAGTATGTCTCGCTTAAAAATAATATCAGAATTACAGGAGCTTTCTTTTTTTAAAAACTGAAGCCGACTATGCTGATGAGAAATACCTCCTGCCCCATGGAAAATTAGCTCTCTGGGGAATAGAACCAGAAATAATAGCTAAAGGGAGGCATGTTTTTTTTTTTTCTTTGACTCAAATGAAAATGCAGCGCACAGACTTGAGAAATCAACAGGAAGCATAAACAAGAATAAAGTAGGTCATTGTAGGTAAAAGTTAAGTTTCTGAGCATCAACAATCCGCTTCCACTTCGAGCGTTTATTCTTTACGACTGCTCTCGTCAGGAGGATGTGAAGTCAGATAAAAAA
>NW_007583205.1:0-1083 GCF_000690725.1 Stegastes partitus
CTGATTTCATCCACCTGCTGCACTTCCCTTCATTAACAGACGCATTTTAAACACTTTTGGACACAAACATTAAAGAATAATCCTTCGTTTTTTTGAATTCCAGCACATTTTTCCAGATTGTAAATGACATTTGTTCCACACTGTAATGTTTTCTCAGATGTTTTTGTGTTAAATACGACGTCGCTCAGACTCACAAACTTCACGACAAACAGCACAGTGAGTGAAACAAATTAAAGCTGCACCGTCCTGTACATACAAGTATCAACGCTTAGTATGAGATTGAACATGTAATAGACACAGTGAGCTTCATGTCTGGACTGAACTTTGTTTTTTGTTTAAAGGGAAAAATAATATTTTGTTGCACAACCTGTGATGGAAGTACAGAAGAGGACTGGAGTCGCTGCAGAAAATGTTCTCTTGGAGGTTTCTTTGAGAAGTCTGCCTTCTTTCCTCAAAATTCTGAATTTCTACTTTTAACTTAAAATTTTGGCCTTTTTTTTCCTGAATTCTGACTTTGTGGCTCCAAATTCTGAATTTCATGTCAGAATTTCGATGTTTCTTTTTATAATTCAGACTTTAAAGCCAGACTCTAAAGTCAGAATTAAGACTTTTCTCTCAGAATTCTTTTTAAATTCTGACTTTTTTTCTTTAACTTTAGAGTCAGAATCCTGATGTTACCCTCAAAATTCAAACTTTAAACTTTTGCTCTGCAACTTTCTTTAAAACCTGACTTTAATTTTTCTAGATCTTTTTTTTCCCCCCAAGGAAAAAAGTTTAGAATTTATGTTATTTCTTTCTTTCTTTTCAAAATTCAGTTAATTTCCAAAATTTGACCTTTATTTTATTTTTTTTAATTCTGTCTTTAAAGCCAGACTTTAAAGTCAAAATTCAAAGATGAAATTCAGAGTAACAAAAGGCTGTAGCCCCTTACCATTCCGGGTCATTTCTGTGCAGCCGCCTGAAAAATCACATCTCCAAATTAAAATGAACACTGTTACTGACCCTTATGGAGTATATAGAAACTTTGACCACTGTTGTAAAGATAACACTCTCTAGTTTTAGCCACAGCAATCAGAATCATTC
>NW_007583206.1:0-1083 GCF_000690725.1 Stegastes partitus
TCCCCTGCCTTCACCCTGAGTCAGCTGGGATAGGCTCCAGCCCCCCATGACCCTAGTGAGGATTAAGCGGTGTATAGATAATGGATGGATGGATGTACAAACTCAAAACACACAATGTAAATAATGAAAAAAAAAAAAAAAGAAACACTATTCAGGGCTCCAGACTAACTCTTTCACTGGCAGCACCCACTTTCTCATTTTGTTGCACCTCCCACCTGGTCAGTGGTAAACATATGAGTTGATGAACATTTTCTTATCGATAGACGCTACGATTTACTGATGCTCCCTGAACGTCCCACATAGGAGGCTGTGGTAGATGCTGTTTGGTGGCTGCGGTGTGCTCTGACCGGAATGAGACCAAAAATGCCTTTAAAAATAATATAGGGCGTTCTCATGTCAGATTTGTCTGAGGTTAAACCCAGTTACATGTATTCTACACGTGCTCTTTTCTATGAGCATTCTTTTCTCCACTGACAGCAAGCCGATGCATTAAGCCGTCACGACAGTAGCAGAATAGGAGGAGAAAGGCCATGTGATGGTGTCAGAAAGCGCTGTCGTAAGAACGTCGAAGGACAGCTTTTATATCCAACCACAGAAGACAAAAGCAAATAAAGACAAAATTAAAAGGCTTACAGCTAAAGTGGGAGGGTCCGGGACACACCGAGCTGCGCCCCGTGAGAAAATCTGCAGCTGCCAATCAGAACCTGGGCCGAGGTCACATGATCACGAAAAGTTTTTCGAGCTGCATATACACTCATGTGGCCGGCGCCTCGCATCCAGGAAGTGTAGAATTAGTAAACACGCAATAAAGACTTATATTAAATCTGTTAATAATACAAATAAAATTGATATATCAAAAGAATATGAACGTCATTATTAATTGTATTATTATTTTGTTATAATTAATTACAATTTAATTTTACGTTTGAGAACTACTTTTTATCTGGTTGTTGGTAGTGGGAGGACGGCACCCCTACGCCCTGTATTAACCAGACGCCACTGCATGGCATCCCTCTATAATTTTTTTGTTTGTTTGTTTGTTTGACACTCCACCATATAACTCTTTGAGACTGTGTTGTTGTG
>NW_007583207.1:0-1083 GCF_000690725.1 Stegastes partitus
TTCAGAGAAATGTACTGGAGGTTCATTGTCCCCAGATGATGTGTTGTGGCAATGCTGACTTCTTATTTGGCTCCATCATCAGGTCTAAGTTTGAACTTGTGTTTGGTTTAAGACCAAATTCCTGTGTGATTAGTCCCCATCAGCCTCAGCTTTGCTCTGTGTTTAGTGCTAATTAGCGCATATTAGCATGCTAACATGCTAAACTAATATGGTAAACTATCAACATGGTGGACGGTGAGAGGCTATAGCAGGAAAACAGCATATATTTTCTAAAATATTTCCATCTTAGCATGCTGATTTTAGCATTTAGTTCAACTGTGTGTGTAAGTGCAGCTTTCCAGGGCTGTCGGCTTGGCTGCAGGGTCTTCCATCTTCTTTATACCCCTGTGCAGACACATGGACAGCTGTGTAGTTGTTATTATTCTGCTACTTTACTAGTCTATGGGAGTCCACTTGGGGGACTTTTGTGTAACCTATACATCACAGTCGGTTGTATCAACACTATTTCTCTTGGAGTGTAGTCATCACTGTGACACAAATTTTGGGTTGCACATGGACGTTGGTGGAGAGAGGACAAAATTTATATCATGACCCAAATAGCACAGGTCTTCTTTTTAATTGACATAGTGATTAAATTCTATGTACAGTGCAACTTTGCATACATTTTGTCGATCTTCTAAGCATTTTTCTTTTGTGCTATCTCTGTGATTGGCTACAACCTGTCATCACTTGCTAGATTGTCTAACGCTTGAAAACTCATCTAGACATCTAGTTTCCTTCCAGACCACTTGAATTACAACATGCTGAAGGATTAGTCTGAAGTTTTTGCACAATGGTGCTAAAAAAAAAAAAATCTGCCTACATCAGCTTTAGGTTGAATCTTTAGAATTCTTTCATCCTGACTAATGATATTAGATTGTACATAAAAGATAGATGCAGTGACTTGTACGATGTCTAAAACTGGTTTGTGGACCACTGTTTTCAAAGCTAGAGTTGGTATCTTGTAGTGAAATTAGATGTAATAGGCATGAAGTGAATCTGACTGAGAAGTCGAGGAAAGGTAAAGTAGCTCAGCCCTAAAAC
>NW_007583208.1:0-1083 GCF_000690725.1 Stegastes partitus
TCACACCCAATGTACATGTATTCCCTTTTCAGGAGGACTTTAGGGCAGTTCAGGAGGGAGCGGTGGCTCTGGTGGCAGAAGTGGATAAAGAGGAGGTATCTGCAGGTGTTCCCTTTGAAACTCGCCATGTGTCCATCATCCTCGAGGATCAGGTTGTAATGTCTCACAAATCTTGGCCAGATTCTCTGGTGATTCTTTTTGGACTTTCTATGCTCTCAATTGGAGCTACCCAGAGAAACTAAGTGGCTTCTTTCAGTTCATCCAGGTTGTCCAATAAAAACTTTATGATGGAAGAAAGCAACTTAAACCAAAGTTACAGACCGTGAGAAATGAGCTGGAGTAAGTTGGAGCCGCTGCTCCTCGTTGTTGAAGGTCAGCATAGTCTGATGTCATGTTTTATGTAAAAAGTTTGGACTTTTTTTGTTTGTTTGATTACATGGTGGTAATATTTTCTATGAGGGGAACGAACACTTGGATATAGTTCATAGTTGTGGCTATATCAAGGATTAGCCAAAATATTGACTGGCTTTGTTGCAATGGCTATGAGATCAAAAAATTGGATTAAAGTGGGACTTAATGGGACATTTTTGTCCTTAATGAATCACGAGTAAATGTAGTCGTAAATTTGATATGTGATGCTACACAAAAATGGATAATGCATCAAAGTCAATATTTTGGCTAATCCTTGATGTATCAAGGGCTGGTTAGAAATCCTCCAGCCACGCAATATTTTTGATCATTATTGAAAAGTAGTTTTGAGCAGGGCTGAAGATTTTGCAAAAAAGCAGAAAACAAGTAATTCTAGTTTCTCGTTTACTAGGATCCCCATTAGCACCAGCATAAGCATTGGCTGTTCTTCCTGGGGTCCACAATCTAATCTGTAATGCTTTTTTAAAATATTTGGAAGTGAACATTTTTGTCCACTAAACTGATGTCTGAAGGTTAAGGGGAGTTAGTTTTTTTCAATTGCGAATAAAAAAAAAGTATATATTTTTTCCCCTGACCTGTAGTGCTGTTTAGACATCTTCAGCATATTCTTTTTATAATTCACAGACCTTGTTGTGAGCAGTTTGATGTAGATTC
>NW_007583209.1:0-1083 GCF_000690725.1 Stegastes partitus
TCTACGAGAAGTACGACCAGTTAACTGGATCAAAAATATACATACAGCAATTCTAATACATTGTTTACCATCCTCTGGCCATTTTCACCCCAACTAGGGTCTTTTGGTTTCCATCTACAAGCTTCTGGGTGTATCTTTGACCACTTCTCTTGACACAATTGGCTAAATCTGTTGGCTTTCTGACTTGTTTTTTCAGCAAACTCCACAAATTCTTGATGGAGTTTAAGTCAAAACCTTAGGGAGACCAATTTAAAGCCATATCTTCACCACTTTTGATGTGTGTTCGGGGTCATTGTCGTGTTAAAACACCCAACTGCATCCAAGATTCAACCTTCCAGCTGATGATTGTAGGTCTTCATGAAGCATGTGGAGGTTATCCATTTACAGCGCCAGAGCATGATATTGCTACCCTCATGCCTGATGGTAGGTTTGAACCATGAATTATGATTCTTACATAGATTGAATGAGGATCTTCTGGGGAAAATGCTAAAATCAACTTGGTAGAAAATGTCCATACGACAATACTAATACTTGGTTTTATGTCCTCTGGTCTTTTTCACCTCAACTAGGTTCTTTTGGTTTCTGTCTACAAGCTTCCGGTTGTGTCTTTGACCCTCCTCTTGACAGAATTAGTTGTCTTTCTGACTTGTTTCTTCATCAGTCCACAGGTTCTTGATGGTTCCAGTCAGGAATTTGGGGAGACCAGTCCAGAACCTTCATTCCAGCCTGATGGAACCATTTCTTCACCACTTTGATGTGTGTTTGGGCTCATTGTCTGGTTGGAACATCCAACTGTGTCCAAGATCGACCTTCTGCTGATGGTTTTAGGTTTTCCTGAAGAACGTGGAGGTGATCCTTCAGCTTCATTCTTCCGTTTACAATCCCAGAGCATGATACTGCACCATGCCTGACAGTAGGTTTGGTCTCATCTTATCTCTATAATTCTAAACATAATTCTGGTCATTGTGGCTAAACAGCTTTTTTTTCCCCATCTGACCACAGAATGTTCCTCCAGAAGGCTTTTTCTTTGTCCACGTGATCAGCAGCAACCTTCACTTGGGCCACATGGTCTCTATAGACGTG
>NW_007583210.1:0-1082 GCF_000690725.1 Stegastes partitus
AAAAAAAAAAAAATGATGCTTTCTGTTTGAATTAAAAACTTCTGTGATGAAAGTATTTGAGTTGTATTTGATGCTAAGATGAGTTTTAGATGCATCTTTGGACCAATGTCTGATCACAGTCTGTGTTATGTCATGACCACTCCAACATGTTATTGTATAAGAGAGCAGCTTATCCAAAGAGAAGAAACAGACTCAAATGAACAAATCTGAAGTACCTGATTCTGGGTGCAGCAAGTCTCCTGTCAAGACTTTGGAAGATTTTAATGGGAAACCAAAGTCTTTACAACTCTTCTGGAGACCATGAATCTCTGTCTGCTAAAGTCTGGTGTGCTGTTACTGAGCTATCTGAAGTGTGGAGCGCATGATTTGGTGGCAGAAGCTCATGAGGTGATTCTAACATCTCACAACGTGCACCTGGGCTGTTTGTTCCATTGCTGGTTCTGTTCGTTTGGCTGCAGAGGAGAGAGAAAAATGGCTCGCATCTTAAAGGAGTAAAAAAAAAAAATCATTTACCCGGAAACTTAAAGCAGGTTCTACTTCAACCATGAAAAAACAAACCCCCAACATGCTAAACCTCTAGAACGGCTCTAGCAGCCAGTAGGAATGTCACAGAGAGATCAAACCAACACCAAAACATTCGTCTGAACGACACCCAGAAATCATGCGCTGACACCCCTGACCTATCTTAAACAGGAAGTCAACAATTTTTATCAAAATTAAAAAGGACAAAATCATCCTATGAACTAAAAACTACTTATCCCTTATTAACGGTAGCAGATAGCAACAATACATAAATTGATGATTTGTAGATCAGCGTCTTGTGAAGGGGATGAAACCCTCAAAATAGAGGTTCAAAGCCTCAGAGGTTCATTTGACAGAGCGAGGACCCGACCAACGCTGCCTGCAGCTTTAATTTGTTATTGCTGCTGCGCTTACCTTTTTCTGTATTTTATCCATACATCATCTCTACACCTTAATCCTCCATGGGGGCCATGGGGGGCTGGAGTCTATCCCAGCTGACTCAGGGTGAAGGCAGGTTCACCTGGACAGGTAACCAGTCTATCACAGGGCTACACTTAGAG
>NW_007583211.1:0-1082 GCF_000690725.1 Stegastes partitus
TGGTTGGAATACAACTAGGAACCGTGGAACCGGGACTTCTGGCAGGTTAAAGGGACCCTGCAGAGTTTATGAGCAGTGTCACACACCAACACACACTGTGTGCATCCTTCTGGTCCAACAACAATCTCAAGTGCATTTTCCTCATAGAACATTTACAAAGCTGATGTTTGAAGTGTTTTAAATACAACATATTGTTTCGTAGATGGCAGTTTTCTTCTCCTTCCCCCTCTGTGGTGGTGCATTGCAGCAAACCCTGATCAACCTGCTGATCAGTGGAACACCACTGCTGCAGCTGAGTACATAAACCTCCCAGCAGGTGACACATATGTGAAGATTGAATGGCTGTATTACCAGTGCAGGTGCTGGCTCACTAGTCTGACTCCTCCTGGAGGTCTCCATGAAAGCCTTGCTGGCACCACAACCAGTTACAAAACGTGCCCTGGAGCCCTTCCAGTGCCACAGTCAGACTTTGTTCTGTTTCTGCCTTGTCATTTGTTTTCACGAATGCTTTTTGTTTTCCACACATGTACTAAGACACGTGACTGAGACTCATATTCACGCTCAATGACCCAAAAACAAACAAACTAACAAAAAACAATCAGAAAAATCCCACTGGCCTTTACACAAACAGAAATCAACAAACTGCACCATGTCCACAAAGCCCTGGGTGTCTCCTGCACAACGCCAACATATTAAAGACGATGTTAAATATCTGCTTCTGAGATCTAGTGCAGGTTTAAACCAGCTCACAGAAACCTAAGAACGGAAACAAATGAAAATAAAATAGCAGCGATAACAACAACAAACGTTAGAAACACCCCAACAATCCCCGTCTGTAACACGTTGTCTGTTAGCTCAGGGTTCAGAAGAAACCAAAATGAATTAAATCACTTCTTTCTCTGCCCACTGTCACAGTGGTCACACAGAGTTTACTCTCAACACATGTGCAACAGCTGCTAATGCTGCGACACTGACGGGTTTCACAGCCACCTTTGACTGCTGAGGTGTAACCTCTGGGAGTCCTGAGGTGTAGCCTGTGGGAGTCCTGAGGTGTAACCTCTGGGAGTCCTGAGGTGTAGCCT
>NW_007583212.1:0-1082 GCF_000690725.1 Stegastes partitus
CACAACAGAAGTCATTTGATGCTTCTCTGTGCAGGAGTATTGTGGAAAAATGACAAAACACTGCTACGATAATCTTAATTGAATATTAACTGTGGTAAACAGTGGATTAAAAAGTGTGTTTTAGCAAATGATGCTGAATATTGCTGAACTGCACCTCACTTCATTTCTGCACTGTGACTTCTTCGTGCACATTCACCACGAAATACAAGCTGATCGTGACATCAACCAATAATAGGCTGAACCAATATATAGAAGAGGCTCCAAAGTTTTATTTTTATTTATACATAATATGCAATTTAAAAAAAACAACGTTTTAAACAGGTTTACCTGTTGTTTTTTTTTTTTTTTTTTTTTAAGTTTCTTGCTAGTTTACATTTTTTCTCACATAAAAAAACAAAATACAGATCATAACAAGTCCAATTATGGGAAAAGGCGTTAATTTACACGGTAATTCTTCAAAAATGGATCGAATCAGGAATCTGTGTTGTTTTTTTGTTTTTTTTACATATGGTTGTTTCTTCCTTTACAACATCTGACTGAACTTATATATAAAACCCCTGATGGGGGAAAAATTACAAAACACTGGTACGATAATCTTAATTGAATATTAGCTGAGGCTCTCTGGATATTTTCAACATAAACAGTGGATTAAAAGTGTGTTTTAGCAAATGATGCTGAATATTGCTGAACTGCACCATTATTAAGATGACATCAACCAATAATAGGCTGAGCCAATATATAGAAGAGGCTCCAAAGTTTTATTTTTATTTATACATAATACGCAATTTTTAAAAAAAGAACATTTTCAGCAGGTTGAACTGTTTCGTTTTTTTTGTTTGTTTTTGTTTTTTAAATTTCTTGTTAGTTTACATTTTTTCTCACTTAAAAAACAAAATGCAGATCATAACAAGTCCAATTATGGGAAAAGGCGTTAATTTACACGGTAATTCTTCAAAAATGGGTTAAAACTGTAAATAATGTCCACATTAGGAATCTGTGGGTTATTTTTTGTTTTTTTACATATGGTTGTTTCTTCCTTTACGAAATCTGACTGAACTTATATATATATATGAAAAACTCCT
>NW_007583213.1:0-1082 GCF_000690725.1 Stegastes partitus
TTTTCTGTATGGAGGATCTTTGGAGTTGTTCCTTGTTGACAAGAGGTTGCTGGTCTGACCAGATAAGTTTTCTTCGTTTTTATTTTAATTTTTTTCCTTTGATTGTTTAATTTTTCATTTCTTCTTCAACCTGTTTTTGTTAGTTTAAGTTCACAGCTCGTTTTAAGAAAAGCGTTTCTACTTGTTTAAGTATGACCAATATTTCTCCACTGTTTTCTAGTTTGTTGTAAGTTTTTCAGTGCAAAAGTGACGAGTAACATTGTGAGGTCACGACACCAGCAAGTCTTGGAAGAGGGTCCGTCTTGCCGATACCTTCCCAAGGATCTTCTCCAATGTTTTCTGTAAAGAGGATCTTTGGAGTTGTTCCTTGTTGACAAGAGGTTGCTGGTCTGACCAGATAAGTTTCCTTCGTTTTCATTCTTTTATGTTTATTCTTTTTTGTTAATTTTTCATTTCTTCTTTCACCTGTATTTGTATTTAAGTTCACAGCTAGTTTTAAGAAAAGCGTTTCTACTTGTTTAAATGTTACAATTCTTTCTTCACTGTTTACTAGTTTGTTGTAAGTTTTTCAGTGCAAAACTGACGAGTAACATTGTGAGGTCAAGACACCAGCAAGCCTTGGAAGAGGGTCCCTCTTGCCGATATCTTCCCAAGGAACTCCTCCAATGGTTCTTTTAAAGAGAATCTTTGGAGTTGTTCCTTGTTGACAAGAGGTTGCTGGTCTGACCAGATAAGTTTCCTTCTTTTTAAATTATTATATGTTTACTTTCATTGTTTAATTTTTCATTTCTTCTTTAACCTGTATTTGTGTTTGTTTATAATCACAGCTTGTCTTAAGAAAAGCGTTTCTACTTGTTTAAGTATGACCAACATTTTTCCAGTGTTTCCTAGTTTGTTGTAAGTTTTTCAGTGCAAAACTGACGAGTATCATTGTGAGGTCAAGACGTCAGCAAGCCTTGGAAGAGGGTCCCTTTTTGCCGAAATCTTCCTAAGGAACTCCTCCAATGTTTTCTGTAAAAAGGATCTTTGGAGTTGTTCCTTGTTGACAAGAGGTTGCTGGTCTGACCAGATAAGTTTCCTTC
>NW_007583214.1:0-1082 GCF_000690725.1 Stegastes partitus
TTAATGGCAAACCCTAGTTTGTTATGACCTGATTAAAATGGCCACAACAACATCAAGAGACACCAGAGATGGCAGATAACATGGAGAACATTTAACCTTAAGCAGTCTGTGGATGTTTTTTTTTGGCTCCTGCAACGCCAACACTTTGGGGATTCCTCTTGTCCATTCTGAGATTCCTGTTTGACAGTCTGAGTATTGTAAATGCAGACATTAGTGTCTTTAGACATTGCTTAGAATCTCAAAATGAAGTCAACATAAGGAGGAGCTGTCATAAACTGGTTCTGGCACCAACAGTTGTGTGTAATGCTGTAGAAGTTGGCAACCTTTAAAGGGACAATCTGCCATTTATTTGTGGTGGTTTGGAATTTCTTGGCCCAACTTTCACTGCAACATCAAGTCCTACACCTCTGTGGAGACAGAACAACTCAGAAATGTCTTCTGTGCAGTATGACACGGTTATAATACCATAACTTTATCTGAAAAAGGGAAAAATTGAACTGGAATTACTAATACTGGAGACAAGTGGTGCCTCTACATAGCGATATCCTTTGATTTGTAATTAGTTTGTATACTTGTCTGTGAAGATTCTCAGTCATCCAGATCTTGGTTAATCTCATAGATTAATCGTAGCAACTGGACTTGCTTGAGTTCCTTGAAGACGTTCCACCTCTCATCCAAGAGGCTTCATCAGCTCTGACTGACTAGTTGGGAGTTCCAGATATCCTTAAGGAGCCATTAACACCTGAGGGGGAAGAGCAACAAACCCCCAGTTGAAACCAAAACTCAGGTGTTTATGGCTCCTTAAGGATATCAGTATCTGGAACTCCCAACTAGTCAGTCAGAGTTGATGAAACGTCTTCAAGGAACTCAAGCAAGTCCAGCTGCTGCCATTAATCTATGAGAATGTTTCTATACTTGTTTCCCATCTACTCAGTAAACACTGCCTGCAGTTCAACCCAAAAATATCTTGAATTTTTGTCACGTGACTGTCGGACACAGCTGACTCACTGAAGACTGCAGATTTTTTATTTTACAGAATCTTTTTAAACCAACTCGTCTTATCTTCAGAGAATATTTGAACG
>NW_007583215.1:0-1081 GCF_000690725.1 Stegastes partitus
ATCTCTCGCAGCACATGCTCTCATTGTGGATGTAAATATCATTTACATGGGGGCTGTTATTGCTGTTGAAGGAGTAATGCCTTTATTATGTCTTGTTTTTTTTTTTTTAAATTACGCATTGAAAGATACACATGCATTTTCTTTCATGGTATCTATGCAACAAGATGGACATTTCCAGAGAATTCAACACCTGACATGCAGTTTTGGTCCAATTATTAGCTTGCAGTGAAATTCCTACTGGTTCTTCCTCATGTCTCTTATGATCAAATGGGCTCTCCCACCCCCCCCCATTTTATCTAACCTGCGTGAACAGAATGGTTTGGTCCGCTGCAGGTGCTCAAAGCTCTGTCAGACCCCTTGCTTTGTTCACAATGAGCCCTCTTTTATCTGGAGACCTAAAGGAGTGGACGGGGAGATAGCAGCAGTGAGGAAGAAGCATAAATAGATTGCTTTGACCCAATGGGACAGACCCCATAAAGCCACATTTGAAAGGACTCCTTTGGTGTTTTATTAATGACTCAGTAGGAAATGCCCTGCCTATTTATTGATTTCTTTATCAATCCTTTCATACAGTCAAACTCTTTCTTCATGAAGCTTTGAAATATATTACTTCCTGGATGCCTTTGCAAAAGATACTGGGAAGAATAGTGCAGGAGTGCATCTAACTGCTGACCAAAGCATTGGATTTAAAAAAGCATTCCTTATATTTGGACCACAGGGTCACAAACACACTGTTGCGGCAGAAGGTTTATGACCACAGAGCGGCCAACGGGCGACCAACCAGGAAAGCTGTCTTTTCTTCGCAGAGGCTGCTCTCACAGAGAGAGCAAACCATAAACCGGAGTCTGAGTGGAACGGATTGACAGCGAGCCTCAAAGCACACTGAGCAGACACGCTGCATTCATTATCATTAGGTGATAGAAGTGCTTTGAAACCAGTCAGGGCTCCAGTGGGCAGACAGAGCAGGCCAACGGGCACGTGATGGCGCATTATAGCCTCTACAGCAATCTATGAAAAGAGCCTCGTAAAACGTGCAGGCACACTGATGAAGAAAACACTACTTAACAAGGCTTTTTTTTTT
>NW_007583216.1:0-1081 GCF_000690725.1 Stegastes partitus
GGCTATAATATTACTTCATATTAAAAGTTAGATTTAAAAGATAGTTAATTCACACTGTGTTGGGTGTAAACAAGAAATGTAACTTCATGTAAATGCCTATTTGTTATTTAAAAAAGATTGAACCCACTATCATGCAGTTACAGCTAGCAGCTGGTTAGCTTAGCATCAGGAGCGGAAACCATAGGAACTAGCTGGCATGGTGCATGGTAGTGTCCAAAGTTAATCCCCATTTTTTTTGCTTAAACAAGAAGTTCGACTTTTTGTAAATGTTTATTCATTATCTTGCAGAGTGTTGCATGATAAGACTGATACCACTACCATGTCTAGCTTAGCTTAGCATCCAGAGTGGCAACCAAAGGAAACAGCTAGCTTGGTTGTGTCCAAAAAAAAACACTCGCTAGTACTTAGAAACTTCTGTAGTGAAAATTTCATACCTTTTTTTTTTTTTACCAAAAAAGTGCAAAAACTACAAATTTAGGCTATTTACTGCTTCCTGTCTTTATGCTAACATTTAGCTAGCCAGCTTTTGACTGTAGCTTCATGTTTAGCGTAGGGACATTAGCATGATTTCACTGTTCTCATCTGACACTTGGTGAAAAACAAACAAGTGTAAATAAACCAAAATTTTAAATTACTCTTTAGGTAATAGTAGCAAACCACTTTTGGATAAATTAAGTGTAAAAAAAACTTAATTTGCAAGTCCAGCATTTGAAATTTTTGTTTGTTGTTGTTGTTTTTCAGCAGGGTAAGTGTCAACAAATAAATGTATATTGGAGTAAAGAAAAAAAACCTTCATATGATTAGGAGCATAAATATTTTCTTTACTTACACCTATTTGAAAAACAAAGAAATTTGAATTGAGATCAAATATGTTAAATATTCAGCTTTATATGTGTAAGTAGGTAGATTTTGTTACTTCTGGTTGCAGCTTGGCTAGCTGCCCCCCCGTTTCCATTCTTTATGCTAAGCTAAGCTAACAGGCTGCTAGCATTAGCTTCATATTTACCTCACACGCATGAGAGTGGTTTCAAAATCCTTATCTTTTGGCACGCAAGAGGAGTTCAGTGTATTTCCCATGATA
>NW_007583217.1:0-1080 GCF_000690725.1 Stegastes partitus
CTCCAAAAATCCAAGATGTCAACCAGGAAGTAGCAAAACCCTGGCTTCATTTTCTCAGTGCAGAAACCAACGGGTGACGTCACGGCAGCTACGTCCATCTTTTATACAGTCTGTGGTTTTTACCAGTGTTTTGATAAATGTTGATGTTCATAAAAGACTCCTGTTCTGTGACAATCGGCCGATCAATATCATAGATAGGTTATTATAACAACTATAAACAATAAATATTAACAACTAATGAGCCTTCCAGCATCAAGCCCTCCTCGTATCTGGACCTCCGTCTTGACAATCCAACAGCTTTGCTATCCGACATAAAAGAAGGTTTTACATTTAGTGTCAGACTATCGAGTCACAGCTGTATTTAAATGAACAGGGTATCAGTGTTGTACTTGAAGCAGTCGTCACTCCTCAATGGATTTATAATTTTAAATTAGTTTAATTAATTCATGACTCTATTAAGTCAGAGGAATGAGCCTTTCGTCTACGATCGGGTATTTTATTTACCTGATAACTGGCTGCATAAACCATAAACGCACATTTTCAAATTGATTCCTTGTAAAAATGGAAAAGTGTTCGAATGTTATTTAAACAGAACTTTAAAGTGTCGAACTTCATTACTAAAGCTACGAACACAAATTTTTAAGTCAACAAAAATTAAGTTGCTTCAATTAGATTTTGTTCTGAAATTTAAAAAAAAATTTCTTCAGGATTTTGTTCATGTAGTTGTTTGTTTAATTTTTTGTGCATTTGAGCACAGGTTATATTGAGGGGAAACGTTATTTTAAATATCCTTTTATATCTTATTTGTTCAACCTGCAGATCATTTAATACACAAGTTTAACTGTCTGGATGTGAAAAATTAAGTTATCAAACCTTTGACTTAGGACTTTAATCAATTAGCATTAAAAAAATCGTTTAAATGACACAATATGAAGTCGATGCAGTCACAGATGTTAAAATGTCGACACAAACTCATCAAAACAATGTTTGCTGCTTGAGGGGTTTGTCAAAATCAGCAAATTAGACTTTTTCTTGCATCTGTGCATGAATGAACAGATAAAAACCTCACGGCTCCACCTT
>NW_007583218.1:0-1080 GCF_000690725.1 Stegastes partitus
CATCAAAACTATGAAAGAACACATATGGAATTATGTTGTAAACAAAAAAGTGTTAAACAAACCAGAATTTGTTTTTAATTTCAGATTCTTCAAAGCAGCCCTCTTTTGCTTTGATGACAGCTTTGCACACTCTTTGCATTCTCTAATCAGCTTCATGAAGTCGTCTCCTGGAATGGTTTTCAATTAACAGCTGTGCCTTGTCAAGAGTCAGTTTGTTGAATTACTTGCCTTCTTAATGTGTTTGAGATCATCAGTTGTGTTGTGCAGAGCTAGGTTTAGTACACAGTGGACCAATGTTGTAAGGCAAGAACCACTCAACTCAGTAAAGAAAAACAACAGTCCATCATTACATTAAGGTCAGCTGATCTAGAAAATTTCAGGAACTTAGAATGTACCCTCAAGTGCAGTCGCAAAAACCATCGAACGCTCTGATGAGACTGGCTCTCATGGCGCCGCCCCAGGAAAGGAAGACCAAGAGTTACCTTTGCTGCAGAGGATAAGTTCATCAGAGTCACCAGCCTCAGAAACCACAAATTAACAGCACCTCAGATTAGAGCCCACATAGACTCTTCTCAGAGTTCAAGTATTAGACAATTCTCAACATCAGCTGTTCAGAGGAGACTATGTGAATCAGACCTTCATGGTGGAATTTCTGCAAAGAAGCCACTAGTGAGGATAAACAACAACAATAAGACAATCGTTTTGGTCAAGAAACAGAGGGAATGGACATTAGACCAGTTGAAATCTGGACTTTGGTCTGATGAGTCCAAATTTGAGATTTTTGGTTCCAACTGCTGTGTCTTTGTGAGACCAGAGAAGGTGAGCAGATGGTTTTTACATGTGTGGTTCCCACCGTGAAGCATGGAGGAGAAGGTGTGATAGTGCGGAGATGCAATTCAGACAAGCAACAAAAATGAGCCTAAAAAACCGAACATGTATCAGTGGGATTACTCTATAATTCAGGAGCAGAATTGTAGTTCAGCTGAGAGTCCAGGGAAATAGATACCAAAGAATGTCTGCCCAATTTTACTGAAAACCCATGTCATTCTTATTAAAGTTAACACGAGGGTGACAGGGATG
>NW_007583219.1:0-1079 GCF_000690725.1 Stegastes partitus
ATATATATTGATGTCCATAGCGGCTCTTTAGCGTGTTTTCCTCCATCGTACACATAAAACATGCTATTATCACCACGATGAGGCTTTTAGCAGCACATGGACAAACATAAAACTGGTCTACATGGTCTGACGAATGGTTTCATCCCACATTAAATGTAAAAGTTGACTTCCACCACCAACGCTCTGAACATCTTCTACCTGAGTACATGTTAAAGCAGGATATAAGATGAATAAGCTGTAGCTGTTGGTGCAGTCAGGGGTTTAGTTTAATGTGACATCATGGTTTGTAATTTTTTACACGCCGTTTATGTTTCTTCTAGCATCAAACTGAGGCTGAAGCAGACCAACCATCCATGAGCAGAATCCTTCAGCCTCCATGAGCTGCTTTATTCCATCAGCTGCCATGACCACGTCTGGTGTGCACTTTAAAACAAGTTCTCTTCTGCTGATACTTTTATATTTTAACAGTTTATGTGTGATATTGTGTTCCAGAACAATTCTGTTGACAGTGGCCGTGTCTCAATACTCTCAATACTCAAGTACACAAGTCCGTACTTGCGTTCTCGCAAGTCCGTCCTCGCTAGTCTGTACTCGCGAGAACGGTCCAGCGAGTCCGGGAGAACGCATCGCCGTTTATGTGCCACTGGGACGGCAGCGTACTCGATGACGTCACCACCTCGGCTCATCTACTCTCATTATCTTTACCGTGAAAAACAACAAAATTAAATGAAATACTAGAGCACAGCTCTGCTGAATTACGTTTTAATATATACACTACTCACAATAAGTTAGGGATATTGTGAGAGACTCAGTGGATTTCATACATACAGTCTTTGTTTCACTTCAGATATGTCTGGGACAGGGAGGCTGTTGTATTGCACTGATAGACACACCTCAGTTTGTGTTTCCATGTAATGGTCTCACTGTGTACAGTGGCCTTACATATCGGGGCCAATACCAAAAAACTAAAAGACAACCCTTTTCAATGTGGCACCAATCTGAACATTCTGTGGGTATAAAAAGCTGGTATTGTCAGTAAGTCATTTCAAGTTCATCGTTCAAAAAGCCATGAACACACG
>NW_007583220.1:0-1079 GCF_000690725.1 Stegastes partitus
ACAACCAAGCACACTCACATTCACACCTACGGACAATTTAGAATCACCAATTAACCTCAGCATGTTTTTGGACTGTGTGGGAGGAAGCTGTAGAACCCGGAGAGAACCCACGCTGCACGGGGAGAACATGGCGACCTTGCAGCACCACCTTGCAGCCCGGCACGCCTAACCTTATGGAGAATAGCTTATTTAAAGGTCGGAATACTGTAACTGAAAGTAGGAATGTCAATCAATTAATTGCCATTGATAATTAGACCAATTCAAACTATATCAAACAATAAGGCAGAGGGACATGCATGTTAGAAAATGTATTGTAGATGAGCTGTAGTACCTGGTTGTGCCACCAGGTGACCTCGTACTGTTTGACACTGTAGCAACCTGAGGAGGTAGTCACTCAGATGGTGGTGTCTGAAATCATCCACTCACTCCCTACTCACTATGTAGGGACCACTATGAAGTGAACTACGTAGGGAGCACCTCGGCAAAGTAACATTTCGGACACTACTCGAGCTATTAATTACGTCGCTCGCTAGCTGCAATTTGTGTCGTAACATCGTGGTGCAAACATATCGAATTCACAGTTTATTGCATAGCTAAGAAATGGTTAAAATAAAATTCAGCAAAACATAAACGGGAAATTACTTACATTTTAATGACAAGTTTTCGCACTCTTATTCTCTAGTTTGCATTTCCTTTCGCACAATGCATGATGGTCCATATTGCTGGTTAGTGACCATCAGAGGCACACTACTTTTCACGGTGCATTGTGGGATACTTTGAGTGCACTATATACGGTGTAACATTTGTAACTTAACATTCAGACAGTACCACAAAAAGGTGAACACCCTATACAGTGCACTATATAAAGTGTAGTGGGTGAGTTCGGACACAGCCTATGAGTAGTTCCATGCTGGCAAGCAGAGAGCATTGTGGGGGTTTAAACAGCAGCATTCCTTCTCTATTGTCCGATGTCACCCGGGTATGTTTATGTTGAAGGTCACATGTCTGTGGTAATTCATTCATTTTATTGAGTAATCAGTTATTGGTTAATATTGCTGCCCACTATCAGTTTCAATCCC
>NW_007583221.1:0-1079 GCF_000690725.1 Stegastes partitus
ATCCTGGGACCTGCAGCATCCCTTGAGATTTGTGTTGGGTCCAGCAGAACCTGTGGCATCCACATCCCAATGTAGTGCTTCCTACTTAATACGTCCACACAGACCTGCAGCATGTCATTTTAGACCCTGTTTCTCGTTTATTAGATCCCCATTAGCACCAGCATAAGCATCGGCTATTCTTCCTGGGGTCCACACACATACGCACAATCACACTTATACACACAACAACCACAAACAAAACAAACATAACAACTCATCTCGTTAACTTTAGAAAATAAGGTAGAGAAACAAATTGTCGTTCAGTACACTATACATTAAATCATATACAGAATTATAAATCCATCATTATTAATCTAGAACACATAATTCTTCATAATAGACATACAATCAGAATGACCTTACATAACATCTTGAGCCATCCTGTTCTTTAACCAATTGAATCCAAGAAAATAGGGCAAATTACATTCTATCTTCTTTGCTCTCACCAGCATTACATTTTATTTTGAAACACCATTTTCCTGTCTACACCTTCTCAAAAACTTGTAAATATTGTTTCAACAAAATTTTGACTTGACTTTGACTTTAGCGCGTTAATTATGAATAATTAAGTACAACAAAAATAAGGCGTTAAAACAATCTGTCGCTATCCAGGACTGCTAGCGCTAACAGCTCCGGTGGTTTCTGTGCTCGCTGCTTTGCATTCAGGTGGTACCGTCAGCTTGATGTGCTTCGGTGGGATGCAAATTCTTTTTTGTACAAGTTGCACCAAACCACGCTCTTGTTGAGGCTTCCATCGGGCAGTTTTTGAAAATGAAACTTGCCCTCCATCAGTCCAAGCGATGCACTCTCATCGGATTCCTCCATGTTTGTTGTTGTTAGCGTAGCATCAGTGCATCAGTGTGATTGGTGGACCAGGAAATCGGTCGCTGACAAACGTTCCGTGTTGTCTGGATGCAAACTGCGATTAAATGCGTAATTTTTTTTTAACGCGTTATTTTTGTTGTAATTAATTAATCGTAATTAATGCTTTAAAGTATATTCGGGGTGGGACTTTAATGCATTACTTATGCATTAATTAA
>NW_007583222.1:0-1079 GCF_000690725.1 Stegastes partitus
TGCTGATTATTTCACTACAAGTTCTCACTTTGTTATAAACTAAGTGATTGGGCAATTAATCTCCCCTACGTGCAATTAAACTTTTAATCAAGCTGGGTTTTTTTAAAAATAAAAGAATACTATAACGTGTTTTTTTTTTGGGGGGGGGGGGTTGTGTATAACAACATCTTAGTGTTTAACCTGAACACCTGACCTGGTAGGAAACACATTTCCATTCAAACTCACTATTTTATTACCATAATTTCCAGATTATAAGTCGCTACTTTTTTCAAACACTTAGAACACTGCGACTTAAACAATGATGCAGCTGATTTACGGATTTTTACGAATTTGCCTCGACATGAAAGTGACTTTGAGAGCGACAACGAAAGAGAGACTGAGAAAGTGTGTAGGAAAGTAATTCTGAGGCTGTTATAATAATAATAATAATAATAAACTTTATTTATAGAGCAAAACAAATGTTACAAAGTGCTTTTCAGTAAAATAAATTTAAATTAAAATGCAATAAGCATACAGAACAACTGATCAAAGTAGAAAGCACACACAAAAAGCAAGAAGCTAAAAAACATAAGACTTAATAAAATCAGGAAAAGCTCTCCGATAAAAATGTGTTTTAAGAAGTGTCTTAAAAGAGAGCACAGACTTAGCCGTTCAACTCCGACACTGAAGAAGACGACTTTGGTGGTTTTAGTGCAGGAGGAAGATGAAGATAGCAATCAATGGCTTTTCCTGGTAGGCTGCTGTATTTTTTATTTTTTTTAACCAGCCGTGTTACAGGGCTGTTCCGAAAAAAGCATTTACGTATGTGTGTATGCTACCGGTACGTATTTAATTAAAAGGTTAAAAAAGTCTTTCTGTCTAAATATCTCATGTTACAACGTGGACACCTGCAGCTTATATATGTACAATTTTGTTTTTCTTTTTAAGGTTAGTGGGTGCGGCTCAGGGCTGCAAGGTGGAGCAGTGGTTAGCATCGTTGCCTCGCAGCAAGAAGGTTGACGGTTTGCGTCCCGGTGAGGACACCCGGGATCTTTCTGCGTGGAGTTTGCATGTTCTCCCCGTGCAGCGTGGGTTCTCTC
>NW_007583223.1:0-1078 GCF_000690725.1 Stegastes partitus
AGTGAGGTGCAGTCAGACCATTCTGTACTGCAGAATGGTCTGACTGCACCAAAACATTGTAGAAAGGTCTGACTAAGAAAGACTAGACTCATATTAATGTTACTCTGTGTAGGGAGAATAGGCTTCAATGCTAACTCATGAGCTTTAACTCAATTGACAAGCTCTGCTAGCTAGCTAGGTCATTAAGCAAACAAGTTTGATGACCGGGGCTGACCTGATAGTCAACATAGACGAAGGCAACAGTGAACAGATTCAAACCACCACCGTGCAATCCTCTGCTGAACTGCAGAAATAATATGAGATGCACTAATGCTAACCTTTCAATCTGCCATAAAACTGACTATAGTGACTGACTATGTGCTCTCCTATAGTCTGACTATAGAAGAGTACATGACAACATATATGGAGAGGACGCTGGCATGGTCTGTTGCCGCTTCTCCAGTTAAAAGCTAGAAGCACAAAAGTTAAAAGCCTAGTGACAAACTATTGTCGGCTAGCTACTTCATTGACATCTAATAGAAATAATACTTTTATTTTTGTAGAACTTTTAAGAACAACAATTCACAAAGTGCTTTGACAGGTAGACCATATAATACAGGTAAAATATCAGGCAGGACAGGGCAAACAGGTAAATACACACCATAAAAAATGAAAATGTACAGAATGGATAGCTGATTAAAAACTGGTTAAAAGGATGACATCACACGAGGGGGGTTAAGAGAGAAGCTAAAGAGAAAATCAAAGATGAAAATAGATTAAGACATAAACAAATGTCATTTAAACATGAATGATAGAAGCAGTCATCAGAGGCAGGATTATGTTTGATTTATTTCACACAGGGATAATAATAAAGTGATTTTTTATTTTTTTTAAATTAACTTTCCAGAAATATACTTCACAGACGAGTCAGCAGCTTCCTGTGAAGACACTGTTTGACTCCGCACCACTGTATGCTCAGCTGTGATACAGACTCTGCTGGCTGCATGTGCTGCAATGAGAGTGATGCAAACCGTGGAGTGTGATGACACTGTTTTAACTTATCCCAAGCTTCTTTTACTCTGTTATGTTCTTTAAAAAA
>NW_007583224.1:0-1078 GCF_000690725.1 Stegastes partitus
GCTAGTTAAAATGTTTGAGTTTCCAGCTGATTCAGTCTCATTGTAGACAAGGGTTTGTTTATAACTGTCATCTTTTTTCTTTTTTTTTTTGAACAATCAACTATTATTTTACAGATTTATATTACTGATATCTACTTAGACCACCAAAAAAAAACCCGTTTTCATTTAGATGTTAACTGTAGAAAAAAAAAAAAGTAAATAATTTCCACATCAAAAATAATATGTTCTTTTATAAGGTATGAATGCATATAATAAAATCATTGTTTTACTGATATTTGATGTTATTTGAAAGAAAAATTCTGTACACTAAGGAATGATTGTTTAACAGGTTTTAGTAATGTCACAGTAAAAAGTAATAATTTACCCCCCCCGAAAAAAAAGTAAATAATGTGGAATCATTTGATTTTATGTGAAAATATATTTTTGTTTTGCTTTGTTTTGTTATTTTTTTTAATCTCATTGTATTTCCATTATGTTTATTGTGAATTTTTTTTTAAGTTTTAAGTGTAAATTTTAGAACATTTTACCGATTGTCCCTGTTTTGTTAAATTACATAGAATGTTTCAGTTGTATTTTTATTTTCATAGACATTTGCTAAATTTTGCAAAAAAAAAAAAAAAAAAAGTATATTTAGGATTAAAAAATGGCAAGTCATTTATTTTAGAGGTTTTTAGCAAAATCACAGTAGTCATTTTTGTGTAATCCCCCCCAAAAAAGGAAAAAATGTGGAAAAAGATGATTTTATGTGAAAAGGTGGTTTTGTTATGTTTGTGTTTTCATCTCATTGTGTTTCCATTAATATGTTGGTTGTGAAAATTTCTAAAAGTTTTAAGTGGAAATTTTGGAACATTTTACTAATTTACTGATATTTTATCGATTTTTCCAGTTTTGTTAAATTGCATAAAGTTTTTATATTTTATTTTTGTTTTTACAGAATTTTGAAAAGAAAAAAATATGTATATTTGGGATTTTCCATCCATCCATTATCTATACACCTTAATCCTCACTAGGGTCGCGGGGGGGCTGGAGCCTATCCCAGCCGACTTAGGGCGAAGGCAGGGGACACCCTGGACAGGTC
>NW_007583225.1:0-1077 GCF_000690725.1 Stegastes partitus
TTTGGGGGGGGTTTGGTTGCGGCTTTGATGGCGCTGTGTTCGCTAATGTAGCCAAAAGTGACTGGAAAGTAAAAGATAAAAGGCCGTAGTTTTAGCAAAACGCAGAATCACAATCGGTTTTACGGCCAAGTTGGGTGTTTTGGCGCATAACTGACATTTTTGAGAAGAATAAAAAGCAGTAAAATGAACAATGCAAGTGAAAAAAAGAAGCAAATCCAAGGAATTATTAAAGTAATGAACATATACAGAGCGCAGGAATTCGCTAATTGTGTTCCCCATGGGATGTGAAAGACCACATGTCATGCAATCAATCGGAAATGTGCAAAAAGGACATAAAATCGGCCAAAAGTAAGTGAAAAGTAAACAAAATGACTGAAAAAGGCCGTAGTTTTAGTAAAACGCTCCACTAGTGTCAGAAACACAATCAGTTTTGCGGCCAAGTTGGGTGTTTTGGCGCATGACTGACATTTTTAAGAAGAATAAAAAGCATTAAAATGAACAATGCAAGTGAAAAAAGGAGCAAATCAAAGGAACAATAAATTTATTAACATATGCAGAGTGCAGGAATTTGCTCATTGTGTTCCCCATGGGATGTGAAAGACCACATGTCATGCAATCAATCGGAAATGTGCAAAAAGGACATAAAACCTTTTTTAAAAGTTGTGCAATCGTGATGCATTTACCTAATGTCTGTGGTGGACGATGTCATTGGCCAAAAGTAAGTGAGAAGTAAACAAAATGACTAAAAAAGGCCGTAGTTTTAGTAAAACGCTCCACTAGTGTCAGAAACACAATCAGTTTTGCGGCCAAGTTGGGTGTTTTGACGCATGACTGACATTTTTGAGAAGAATAAAAAGCATTAAAATGAACAATGCAAGTGAAAGAAGGAGCAAATCAAAGGAACAATAAATTAATTAACATATACAGAGTGCAGGAATTTGCAAACTATCTTCCCTATGTGATGTGACCACGTGGCGCGTCATGCAATCAATCGGAAATGTGCAAAGAGGAATATAAAATCTTTTTAAAAAAGCTGTACAGTAACGTGATGCATGTAGCTGATGTCTATGGTGGATG
>NW_007583226.1:0-1077 GCF_000690725.1 Stegastes partitus
TTTTAAAACCTCTTGTCACATGACCTGGTAAACAGTGGTCAAGGATTTAGTGATTAACTGCTGTACACTTTGACGATGCATCATGTCGTAACGTCGTCTGCAATGTTGATGTTGTTTACTCGTAGCTGTAGACAAAGCAATGCTAATAAACTGTTACATGAGTCTGTTGTGTTTGTTGTGAGTATACACGACTTACACTATACGACAGAAGTCAGTAGTAAAGCGAGTTTAGTAACACCCACTGTCAAATGATTCAAAATTGTATCACCTCATAGAAACATCTATCCATCATCTATACACCGCTTAATCCTCACTGGGGTCGTGGGCCACACTTAGAGACAGACAACCAAGCACACTCGCATTCACACCTACAGACAATTTAGAATCACCAATTAACCTCAACATGTTTTTGGAGCCAGAGAACCTGGAGAGAACCCACTCTGCACTCGGAGAACATGTAAACTTCACACAGAAAGATCCCTGGTGTCTTCACCGGGACACGAACCGGGGATCTTCTAGCTGTGAGGCGACAGTGCTACCCACTGAGCCACCTTGCAGCTCCCTATAGAAACAATTACCTCCAAATTGAACAGCTGAGTAGTTGCTGTCTTCTTAGAAATTAAAAACCACCAGTTTAGATTTACTGTATTTAAAAATACAGGCGGGCTGCAAGGTGGCGCAGTTGGTAGCACTGTTGCCTCGCAGCAAGAAGGTTGCAGGCTCGCGTCCCGGTGGGGGCACCGGAATCTTTCTGCGTGGAGTTTGCATGTTCTCCCCGTGCAGCGTGGGTTCTCTCCTCCCACACAGTCCAAAAACATGTTGAGGTTAATTGGTGATTCTAAATTGTCTGTAGGTGTGAATGTGAGTGTGCTTGGTTGTCTGTCTCTAAGTGTAGCCCTGCAATGGACTGGTGACCTGTCCAGGGTGTCCCCTGCCTTCACCCTAAACTGGCTGGGATAGACTCCAGCCCCCATGACCCTAATGAGGATTAAGCGGTGTATAGATAATGGATGGATGGAGTAAATTTTGCTGATAATTTTTATCTGACTTAACTTTTACAAATTACAGAGTGTTGTA
>NW_007583227.1:0-1077 GCF_000690725.1 Stegastes partitus
TTTGGTGTGACATTCACAAATGCGACAAAAAACTACTTTATTAGTGATAATTCATGAAACTCTCAATAGAGAATAAGGAAAACAGTGTCAGCAACACTCTCAAGCAATTTTCGAACAGTTGTTACACACTTAAGAGAATGAATCTAAACTCCCTATAAAGATTGTGGGACCGTGTCCCACTTTGCACAATGATCTATAAAATACGCTGAACTACATCAAATTTTCACAATAAAACGTCAAATCTTAAATGGTCATGATCTAAATATTTGATGAAGTAAGTTAAAAACAAGAACCCTATTCTTATCTTATATGAAATATCTTTGATGTCACACCATATGACAATTTAAGGCACTCAAGCTGTAAATTGATAAAAAAATACGGATTTCAACACAAAATCAAAAGGGACACATGAATATTTGGAAAGTTAAGAGTCATAATACTGCAAAGAGTAATTTTCAAGGAAAATAACGAAATCTAAAAAACTTTTTTTGTTGGCCGCTATTCTGTCAAATCTAAAAAAACTTTTTTTGTTGGCCGCTATTCTGTCATGCAGTTCCCTCTTCTTTCTGTCTGTGATTTCACTTTATCAGAGCATTAAGTACCCTTCTGGGTTACAATTAATAGTGCAGTTTAACTTACACAACAAGTCTCTTCCTACCACTTATAAATTGGTTGGATTTGCACTTTAAAATAGTTAAGATTTTGATTTGATCATTGGTAATTATCTTGTTTCTTCCAGAAGACTTTTCGTTGCTCTGTGTTGTGTTGTAGTTAAACCCTTTATAATTTCACTCTGTGTTTGATTTATTCATTTATTTATTTTTGTTTTCTTCTGCGCAAATCTAACTCTTATATTTTTATTATTCTATCTATTTCTTTCCCTTTTTTTCGTTTTCTGTGTAATCTAATTCTTATATTTTTATTATTCTATCTATTTATTTCTCAATAAATATCTTTACTTTAGCTTTGTTTCCTTCATTCTTCCACTTCTTAAGACTTTTCTCTGATTTCTTCCACTTTTTGTTTCATGTTGCTTGTTTATTTTGAATTTTAACTTTCAATTTTACTTTATTTTTA
>NW_007583228.1:0-1076 GCF_000690725.1 Stegastes partitus
GTCTATGAGTTTTGGTAAATCTCTCAAAAACCAGACTTTCCCCCTCTAAGCTTCAAAAACTGGAGACACTCATTGCCATAAAGCAGGGGTGTCCAGTCCTGGTCCTCGAGGGCCACAGTCCTGCATATTTTAGATGTGTCCCTGATTCAAATGATCAGGACCGTTATCATGTTTCTGCAGAGCTTGATGATGAGCTGATCGTTTGAATCAGGTTCGTTGGAAGAGGGAAACATCTAAAACATGCAAGATTGTAGCCCTCGAGGACCAGGATTGGACACCCCTTCCATAAAGCATTCCGTTGCTCCACACCTGCATCTTTAACCCAGGAGGCCCGACCTGGTAGTAGTATGGTGTTCCTAGGAAAGTGCTCACTAAGTATATGTGCACATATTGTAGGGTGACTATATTTTGATTACCGAAAACCAGCACACTCGGCCCGACAATGAGATACTCAAATGATACTCGAAGTTTACTCAAAGATGCCTTTTAATTTCAATACATTTAAAGTATGCCTCCTCCAGGACAGGACCAGGACATTTTCATCACTTTATAAAAAACAGCCAGGACGGCCAGAACAGGACGTGAAAACAGGACATGTCCTGGGAAAACAGGACGTTTGGTCACCCTCACATATTCCATTCGAGGCAGGATGTTTACTGACGACTGTGGGGCCATTAAAAGACACTGTTTTGAAAGATATAGCAGTTTCACCATTTTTACATACATTTTTTGACACTCTATGTGGGACACCAAGAAAGCTGCCATGTCCGAAATTATTCAACTGAAGTTTTTGCACTTGTTTTGGTAATTTCAATCATGTTCTAGAGCGTTCTGATACACTATAAATTGAGAAGAGTTGATTTAGCAGTGGACTGCAAGGTGGAATGGTGGTTAGCACCGTTGCCTCGCTGGTTCACGCCCCAGTGAGGTCACGTGGGATCTTTCTGCATGGAGTTTGCATGTTCTCCCTGTGCTGCGTGAGTTCTCCGGCTTCCTCCCACAGTCCAAAAACATGTTGAGGTTAACTGGTGATTCTAAATTGTCCGTAGGTGTGAATGTGAGTGTGCTTGGTTGTC
>NW_007583229.1:0-1076 GCF_000690725.1 Stegastes partitus
ATAATGGTGTTCATTTTAACAGTTAATGTTTGTTGAATCTTCACGTTATTCACCTGGAGTCCGTCTGCAGGCATCAGCTGAACCATTAAACACGTCTCTGTGTATCCAAGGAACATATTTCAAGTTTAACGAAGGTGTTTTCATAAAATTAACCTCCTCCGTCCCTTCAGATAGGTTAGACCAGGGGTGTCCAATCCTGGTCCTTGAGAGCCCCTGTCCAGCATGGTTTAGACCAGGGGTGTCGAACTCTGGTCCTCGAGGGCTGCAATCCTGCATGTTTTAGAAGTTTCCCTCTTCCAGCACACCTGATTCAAATGATCAGCTCATCATGAAGCTCTGCAGAAGCCTGATAACGATCCTGATCATTTGAATCAGGCGTGTTGTAAGAGGGAAGCATCTCAAACATGCAGGACTGTGGCCCTCGAGGACCAGGACTGGACACCTCTGGCTTAGATGGAACTGTTTCCTCTAGAAGGCTCCAGCCCCCCCGCGACCCTAGTGAGGATTAAGGTGTATAGATAATGGATGGATGGATGTTTCCTCTAGAACAGGGATCTCCAACTCCAGTCCTCGTGAGCTACTGTCCTGCAGGTTTTAGATGTTTCCAACACACCTGACTCACATTAATGGATCGTTAACAGACGTGTAGAACTTGACAACAAGCTGCTGGAGATCCATTAATGTGAGTCAGGTGTGTTGGAAACATCTAAAACCTGCAGGACGGTAGCTCACGAGGACCAGAGTTGGAGATCCCTGCTCTAGAATGTGCAGATCTATAAAGGTCCCACCTCTGTCTCCCCACCAGGAGCAGCACCAGCTCACCTACGACTACACTCAAACATGTCAAAGTTGTAATCCTGGAGTAATTCAGTTTGGACGAGAAACTGATTCTGAAGATGTGTAAAGTTGCAGCAGGTAAGCTGACAGGATCAGTTCCTGGTGTTCGTTTGGTCTGAAAACCTTCACGTGTGAATCTGTGACACATGATGCTGTGTTTTCAAAGTGGACTTGTTCCACTCAGGATGTCTTCTGACGTGTAAAAAGCCCTAAAACATATACTTTACACCAGAGGGCGT
>NW_007583230.1:0-1075 GCF_000690725.1 Stegastes partitus
CACTTAGAGACAGACAACCAAGCACACTCACATTCACACCTACGGACAATTTACAATCACCAATTAACCTCAACATGTTTCTGGACTGTGGGAGGAAGCTGGAGAACCCGGATTGTTAGTGATTTATTTATTTTTGTATTTGACTAGAACTGAGAATAATACTGCGTTCAGCTTTGTTATTCCTTCATATCAATCATAAAATGAACCATTTTCTTATACACATGTTAACCCTCTACAGGCCACTCCTGGAAATACTTTGAAAATGAACATTTTAACCCCAGGGTGTTACTGAAGGATATTTCAAGATATTTTTACTTTTGTGACTTAAATAAATCAATAAATAATGCAAATCAAGATTAATAAAGATGCTATATATGGAAACTTGCTCATCTACGGTTTAAAGAAAAAAAAAGTGAATCTATAATAAATAAAAGAAAAAGTAAAACAACATTTATTTAGAAACATTTTGAGGTAATGACACACAACCACTAATTTAGTCACATTTTTCTTGGTTTTGGCACTAATCTCAAAAAATATATCAAAGTGGAGTTCACTGCAAACCAGTAACAAAGAGTAGATAAAGTCCCTGGAACATTTGTTTCGTGACATTTTTCTTAAGGTAGTGATATTGGCACTAATATAAAAACTAAATCACACGGGGGGGACATACTGAACATCCAAGGAAGTTACCAACATGGTCACTTGCCCCATAAAGGATTAAAATATTGGAATGGTGAGTAAATGATATAACACTTTTCTACCTTAGTGGTACTGAAAGCGCTTTACAATGTGTTTCTCATTCACACATTCACACACCAATGGTGACAGAGCTGCCATGCAAGGTGCTGCCTGCCATTGGGAGCGACTTCGGGTTCAGTGTCTTGCCCAAGGACACTTCAACTGTAGAAGGGCAGGGGATGGAACCTCACCATTAGAGGACGACCCGCTCTACCACTTGAACTGCAGTCGCCAACCAGAATGTACACAATTACAGAAAAGCTAAAGTTTCAAAATAAAGTGTAAATGTAGGTGTCAGTTATGCCGACATATAACTCTACAAAATAAAACTTCCAAG
>NW_007583231.1:0-1075 GCF_000690725.1 Stegastes partitus
GACTGAATCGCTTGTTCACATACGGGAATTCCCACTGATAGACAATCAGAATGAATGTAACAGAAAGTCACCATGGCTGCGATACCAGGCTGCAGGATTGACGAGGTAAAAGCCACAGACCGGTGTAGTGGGCTGTATTGTTGAAAGGGTTAACTTATCCTACCTTACCTATTCTTCACCTCACTTCACCTATTCTTAACTTTATCTCACCTAATCTAATGTTAACTAGTTCTATCTTCACTTCATTTCACTTCACTTTATCGTAACTTAACCTAATCTTAACTTAATAATAACTTCACTTCTTTTCACTTCACCTTATCTTACCTTAACCTAATCTACACAATCTGATCTTAACTGAACCCTTTCAACACTTTGCTGCTGCTAACGGTTAGCAGTGAATACGCTAGCGAATAGCAGCATAGACAACGGTAGTGAAACTCCATCGGCGCCTGTTGTTAAATATTTTCCAGTATCCAGAACGAATCGGCCCAATTTGCAGCGTAATGTTTTCAGGCAGCAGGGTAAACGTTACTTTGTTATGACGCTGAAGAGAACCCTGTATGCAATTATTAGTATTATTATTATTGTTATTATTATTATTATTATTATTAATAATAATAATAATAATAATAATAATAATAATAATAATAATTTTAAAAAACTAAATTAAAAAGATATTGGCTGTTATCCTTAAAAAAAAGTAAGTGAAAGATTTAGAAATGGAAAATGATTTTTAAAAATGTCATTTTACAGATGTTCCCTGATTAAATTACAGATAATATCTCGTAAAAACAACCAAAAACCCCCATTAATTTTCACGTTGACGGTCGTCCAAGCATGACAGAATCAACCCACCAGCACTTCTTAGGGTCACTAATATGTTGTTTGTTTAATCTGTTCAACAAAGTCAAGTTTTTAGTTTTTCCCCTATTTCATGTCTTCGTGTTCGGCTACGTTCACTCACATGTCAGCTGAATCTGAGTTACTGCACCATACTAGACTGAATTTAAAAAAACAAGCTCGTCATCACAAAATGACATTCCTGTACAACTAAACTGCATTCTCAGTTATTACG
>NW_007583232.1:0-1074 GCF_000690725.1 Stegastes partitus
TCACTGATAATAAAACAACACAAATTCAAAGCAGTTCAGCACCACGGATAGCGGTTATCCTATAAGCTCAGCGGCTGGGCGACTACAATTTACAAACACCAACAGTTTACAACTAACTCACACATTGTGTGTAGTAATTGTTAGAATTGCTACCTGGAGTTAACCTAGTTTTGGCGGGCCTGAATCGCTGCCAACAAAAAAGTCCGGTTCATGTCCAGGACGATGAACAAAACATGTGTCCAGTTTTTGTAATTTGGCTTTTCCTTGCTCTCTCTGTTCCCTTTCTTTTCGCTTTGCCGCTCCACTTTTATGCTTATATGAAGTGCCACTCATGTTAACTTAGCCCGTAAAAATGCTCGACCGAGTTCGCAATCTGTTGACAAGTGACTGATGATGACGTTGGTGGACGGTTGGTGACGAGTTATACCCAGAATACACTTGGAGACAACATCAACTTGTAAATTTGCGCATAATAAAGTTTAATGTCAGAGCTAAAGTTAAGCAATTCATACAGTACAACATTTTATTCAAAATTTGACACCCACTACATCACTAAAGTCAGTCGGTCTTGTAAAATTTTTAGCAACCATGACTCTGTCCTGACTTGGGCAACCAATATAAGGCCTGTATAAAGAGGTTTGCTATTAAGCAGTCTGTGCCCATACTCTGGACTGCTCCAGGTGTAACTCATGGGAGGGCTTGCTTAGTCCTGCTACCCTGAGCTATGTTATGGGCCCGTCTCCATTAAAGTTGACCTCCTGTCCGGGCACCTTTAGGGCCGGGGGCGTGCAGCCACTCCAGCCCCCCCTGAAGCCCCAGCCCTGCACTGGAGTTACAGACTGTTCACAGACAGATGCACAGGTGGGATGGATTACTCTGTTGTTGTCCTCTATAGCTACAGAAAGAAAGTTTAAAGTAATGCTTGACTTTCCCAGTTTTCTGTGAAAGTTCATTAAAGACTGATGATAAGTCAACAATCAAAAAGCATTGTTGTTTTTTTCAATTTAGCTTCTGTCATTATGGGATAACATTCAAAAATATTCCATAAAAATATATACATTTAATTTTAAAAAA
>NW_007583233.1:0-1074 GCF_000690725.1 Stegastes partitus
TCTTCATTAAGCACCACATGTTCACTTTTATTTTTATTTTTTTAGACAAAGCTTAGATCACAGTTCCTCTTTTCTTTTGAACCCTGGTCCCTCTGTGTCCCCTTCGTGCTCTTCTGTGCACACAGGAGGTCCAGCAGGCCCGGGTGGCGTCTCAGGAGAGCCGCAGACAGAGATGGACCCGCTCAGAGCTGCTGACGATGGAGACACGATGGTCCTCGTCTTCTGCTGGGTCTTCTCGTTATCCACGTCCTTTAAACGATGATGCAAAGTACATTTGCTTGGCTTGAGCTCGACCCGAGGCCCGGTGCTGTCACTCCTGACCGTCTGTTTGTTGCCTCTGTGTGAATGGGAGCATCGCTGGAGAGGCGAGGCGGTTCTCCTTCCTTCACCGCTTGCTGAAACGTACTCAGAAACAGCAGCGGATGCCACATTTGTACCCTCTGACCCAGATTTACACCTTCTCTGTTCACGCCTTTGGCCCGGTTTGGTGGTTTTGTGGTGGAAGTCAGCGCTTGTGTTGCTCTGGCTGCAGGCCGGCACACGACCAGGAGGTAAAACGCCGTCATGCAGCAGCACAAAGTCTCTCTGACCGGCCAGGGGAAGGATCCTCTGCCTGAGACGACGCTTGTTGAAAACCTCCAGAGTTATATCTAGAGAGGAGCAGATGTAAAACTGTTGGGCGGTGTCACACGTCAGCCTGTTATAATTCACACATTTGCTAAAGGGAACTACTGCTGTAGCCTACGAACAGGGAAATAAAGTGAGAACATCTGACACCAGAGCGTTAAAACAACAGACATGAGAGCTGAACATGAGTGCCTGGTCTGTGATGATGATGATGAGGATGAGGATGAGGATGATGATGATGGTGTGCTCTAAGCTCACCCAGTGTCTCCACCACCGTGCTGGGTATCACCTCCTTCAGCACCTCACAGTTGGTATGAAGAGCTGGGTTACAGTTCATCTCCAGCAGCCACACCTGTTATCATCACACAACCGTGGAGGAGTGAGAGCGCCAAATGACAAAAATAAATCAATAAAAGAATAATAAAATAAAATTGGAAATAAAAAGGC
>NW_007583234.1:0-1074 GCF_000690725.1 Stegastes partitus
ACTCGCCAAAATAATAATTACAAAAGTGTGGAAACACGACAACATCCCAGCAACGGGGGAAAATGATCAGGATGTAACCAGGTGTCCAGATGGAACAGACTACAGACTATGACATCTTCTATTCGAGACCCCTACAGAAAGTACAAACAGCTGAACCTGTTGTGTTACACTTGATAGTTGTCAACAACAAGCTGTGTGTATTATAAGTTTTCTTATTTCACTGTTTACTTTTATTTTATCTGCAGGTTTGACTCACTGGGCATTTGTTTAAAACCACTATCATCATCTGACTCCTAATGTTTCTTGCCCTACTTAAAGCTGGGGTAGGCAGTCATTTTTTGGGCCTCCTTTGCAGGGTCCTCGCCAGGATTTTTTTTTTTTATAGCGTACCAGGGGGGAAGGAGTCGTCATTGTCGTCAACCCGGGGGGGTCATCAAAATGTAAAAAAAAAAACAAAGGAGAGCTTGACCTGTTTCGTATTTAAACTCCGTTAAAAATATCATATGTCCACATTAACTTTAAAAATCCACATCGTGAGCATTTTTTTTTTTAAAGCTGTGACTCATCTTGCAAATAATAGTAACAGTAATAATAATAAAAAGATTCAGTAACAAACTAATTTCCGGGCTTTCATCGTTCAACAACCACGAGGACAGTTTTGATTGGCTGAAGCAGGATGTGTTCGCATAAAAGCTAGCTACCCTCCAAAACACAGATTGAGAGCAGCACCAGGTTTAAATGGTTAGCGGCGAATACGAGAATACGATGGTAGTGAAACTCCATCAGCGCTTTTTGTTAAGTATTTTCCCGTTATGTACCCTCGAAAACAACCTATCGGCCCAATTTGCAGCCTAATTTCTTCAGGTAGCAGCTAGCAGGCTGTTACTCTGTTATAACGCTGGCAAGAACCCTGCTTTTGCAAAAATCGCATATTAACCTTTCAACATATTCAAGTGGTCTGAGATTTAACTAGACCTGTACGCCTTGTCTTGACTCTGTTTCCAGGCTTAAGAAAATCCAGTGATGAGAGATTTTAGCCAATCACAGCTTTTCCCCTTAGAACAGGTGACATAG
>NW_007583235.1:0-1074 GCF_000690725.1 Stegastes partitus
GGACAGGTAACCAGTCTATCACAGGGCTACACTTAGAGACAGACAACCAAGCACACTCACATTCACACCTACGGACAATTTAGAATCATCAATTAACCTCAACATGCTCTTGGACCTTGTGGGAGGAAGCTGGAGAGAGAACCCGACACTGGCCAGGGAGAACATGGAGACTCCACGCAGAAAGATCCTGGGTGTCCTTTTTTGTTTTGTTTTGTTTTGGGGGTTTTTTTCCCTGGAAATTCAATGAATCATCCGACACCGTCCTGGACAAACACCCTCAACCCCAAACGCATTTATGTCCGTCCCTCTGACATGCGCTGGGCCTCCAACCTACTCTGCGTTCACACTGTCGACCGAAAGAAGCAGCAGGAAGGAATCCACCTTCCGCCGACGTGAAGAGCCGCGGCGGCCATTCAACGCAGCACGCTGCCTTCTTCGTTGGTGGTTTTCAAATCACAAGTCATTTGCTAAATTGCAGCGTCTGAATGTTCAATCAGAAGCAATCAGTGGAACCATTTCTACAAATAACATATTAAAGGCCAAGAATCCCGTGAAAAGAGAAGCAAATATTCTTTTGTGTACACTCTAAAAGCTAATACCAATGCTACTTGAATCACATTAGTGGACTTTACTGATTTCTCATTGTCCTGTTCATTTACCTCATGGACTGTGAGCACGTAGTCATTTTTCCTTAAAGAGTCATAAAACTAAGTGTACTGGACTGGACTTGTAATGTTCTGTTCCTGGACTGAACACAGAGGTCAGCAGTGCACATGTAGAGAAGTGCAGGAGAAGTTTCCAGAAACTTTACGTGGCGGCTGTGGCTCAGGCGGGTCAGTCAATGATCGGGAAGGTTGGCGGTTTGATTCCGCCCTGTAACCTGTGTCATGTGGTTGTGTCCTCGGGCAGAAGCGCTCCGATCTGCCTCAAAGTCGACACGCTGGATCAGAGTCCCGCCTGGAGCACGTTTGCGCCGCACGATGCCGACAATCGCAGGGCGAGGACCTGTCGAATGCGGCTTTAATTTCCAATTGTTTTCCTGATTTTCCTTAAATGTTTACACTGTCCATATCA
>NW_007583236.1:0-1074 GCF_000690725.1 Stegastes partitus
AAACTTCAGCACATAACATTGAAACTGGGTGCAAATGAGAGATGTGGTTTACATGAAGCAGCTCTTTAATCCTTTTACTCACTGTTGGCTCATTTTTCACTGCAAAGTAAAGTCTGCACCTTAATGGAAGCAGCACAAGCATGTCTAGAAGTAGAGAACTCAGACATGTTTTCTGCGCAGTTTAATGTGTTATAACACCATAAATCACACAAAAAAAGAAAAAGCGAAAGTTCAATTACTTTGATTATTTATTTTTTAAAAATTGAAAAAGCCTGGAGTCAACATTTACACCACTTTTCCAAGTGCCCACAAGTGTTGCCAATATTAATTTTAAAAAATGGACTCTACATATTACAGATATTTTACTATTTGTCTTTATCTGTGTCCATCCTTGTCTTCTGTCTTCTTCGTCTAAACACAGCCTGCAGTTCAACCCAGTTCAGACGAAAAGTCCCTGAAATTTTGTCACGTAACTGTTGGTCGCAGCTCAGTCGCTAAAGGCTTCACAGTCCTGCTGAAAAGTGCAAAATTTTTGGTTTTTGACCGAATCTGGTTTGAGCAAATGCTTTATTTTTGGTGATTTATTTTTTGAGACATGTAGAATAAAGTGACTTAAGCTACATCTGGTGATTTTTTTCAACCGACCAACATAGTTTAGCCGATAAATTTGTGAATATTGGTCCCATAACTGTTGGTCACAGCTGATTCACTAAAGGCTTCATAGTTCTGCAGAAAGTGCAGAATTTTTTGTTTTTGACAGAATGTGGTTTGAGGAAATGCTTTAGTTTTAGCATTTAAAAAAACAAAGAGACATGTAGAATAAAGGGTGTTATGCTTACATTTGATGATTTCGCCAACCAGTCAACATAGTTTAGCCAATAAGTTTGTGAATTTCTTTCATGTGACTGTTGATCACAGTTGAGTCAGTAATGGCTTTAAAGTTATGCTAAAGAAATGCAGAATTTTTTGTTTTTGACAGAATTTGGTTTGAGCAAAGGCTTAATTTTTGGTGATTTTTTGAAAGTGGGCGAGTAGAATGTGAATTAAAGGTACAGCTGGTGATTTCTCCAATCA
>NW_007583237.1:0-1073 GCF_000690725.1 Stegastes partitus
AACCTGCCTTCACCCTGAGTCAGCTGGGATAGACTCCAGCCCCCCATGACCCTAGTGAGGATTAAGTGGTGTATAGATAATGGATGGATGGTTCCACTGTTATTTACTTCAACACGACAGAGAGCAGCTCCTCTAATCTTAGCCCCACACAGGTGGATCATCTTGTTGATAGAACTGCAGCTTTACTGCGTTCATCAATTGATGCTGTTGCCCCATTGAAAAAGAAGTCAATAAATTATAATAAAATAGCTCTGTGGTAGTCAACAGCTGCACATCTTAAAACAGAAATCAAGAAGGTTAGAAAGACAGTGGCGCTCCACCAAGTCAGAAGAATTTCATCTAGCCTGGAAAGATAGCTTCCTCGCCTATAAAAAAGCGATCCGCAAGACGGGAACTGCTTATTATTCATCCCTAATTGAGGAAAACAGGAACAACCCCAGGTTTCCATTCAGCACTGTAGCCAGGCTGACAAAGAGTCACAGCTCTGCAGAGCCTTGTTTCCTTTAGCTCTCAGCAGTGAAGACTTTATGACCTTCTTCACTGATAAAGTTTGAATATTAGACAAAAACTCATTAACATGTCTGTAGGTGCAGCAGCAGCTCTGGATGCATCCATTGGACCAGATTTATACTTAGACTGCTTCTCTGCTGTAAATCTCTCAGAGCTCACGTTGATAGTAAATTCTTCTAAACCAGCAACATGTATGTTAGACCCAATCCCAACTAGACTGTTCAAGAAAATCTTTCCTTTAATTAATACTGCAGTTTTAAATATCATCAGCTTCTCTATATTAACAGGCTACGTACCACAGGCTTTTAAAGTACCACAGGCTTTTAAAGTACCACAGGCTTTTAAAGTAGCTGTAATAAAACCACTACTCTAAAAGCCTACTCTAGATCCAGGTGTTTTAGCTAACTATAGGCCCATATCCAACCTCCCTTTTATTTCTAAAATTATTGAAAAAGTTGTTACAAACCATCCATCCATCCATTTTCTATACACCGCTTAATCCTCACTAGGGTCGCGGGGGGGCTGGAGTCTATCCCAGCTGACTTAGGGCGAAGGCAGGGGAC
>NW_007583238.1:0-1073 GCF_000690725.1 Stegastes partitus
TTTGTGGATCATTTCAGTCGTGTTGGGTCCAATTTTTACTTCATGTCTTGTTTTGTGTTTCGTTTTTAATGTTTTTTTGTCTAATTTTTCTTTAACGTCTCATTTACTTCATTGTTTGTGTCATATTCTGACAGTTTTGTCTGCTTTCTCTTCTTGTGTCTCGTTTTTGCCATTTTGTGTCTCATTTTTCTTCAGTATCTCGCTCATCATTTTTTCTAATTTTATGTTGTTTTGTATCTTGTTTAATTGTTACGTTGTGTCTCATTTTATGTCTCGTTTATGTCATTTTGTGTCTCATTTCTGTAACATTGTGTCTCATTTGTGTCTTGTTTTTGCTGTTTTGTGTCAAATTTTCCATTTGTCTCTCTTTGGAACAGTTTTGTCTCCTTTCACTTATTTTGTGAATCATTTGGGTCACACCGTGCCACATTTTTATGTCGTGTCTAATTTGTGTCTCATTTTTCTAATTTTGTGTCTCATTTCACTCGTTTTGTGTCTCAATTTTCTTCTCGTTTATCATTCTGTCTAATTTTTTGTCATTGTGGGTCTCATTTGCATCGTTTTCTGTCTCATTTGTGTTGTTTTATGCCTCATTTTGCTCTTTTTTCTTTTTTTATGACCTTTTTGTGTCCCTTCATGATATTTTTTCTTATTTAGTGTCATTCATCGTCCTTTCGTGTCTCGTTTGTCATTTTGTCTAATTGTTTTGCCATGTTGTGTCTCATTTGTTTTATGTCCCATTTGTTCTTTGTGTCTCATTTCTGACATTTTGTGTGTGTTTCTTTGGGCAACTTTTGTCTCGTTTGTGTCATCTTGTGTTCAATCTTTTGTCCAGTTCACACCTTCAGTTTTTTTAGTGTCCTGCTGTTAACACTCATTTTTGTTTTGCCTTCAAAAAAGCATCATTTAACTGTATTTTGGGACAAAAAACATAACAAAACAAAACATACTGTTTGTATTTCACAGTAATTTATCGGTGTGTTGCCTTTTAGTGTTCTCCGGCGCCACCATGAGGTTGACATTTGTTGTGAAGTAATTTCATCCTCTACTTTGATTATAACCAAAGCTCTATA
>NW_007583239.1:0-1073 GCF_000690725.1 Stegastes partitus
GTGACAGAGAAGAAGACTGCTGGTTGAGGAGGACAGAAAAATGGTGCTTGTTTTTCCTCTCCTACTTTAAGCAATCAGTGTTGAGACCAACACAGCAGTTTTTTCAGAGCCACTCAGAAGTACCAACCTTGGAGTGGGTAATATTTGAAGAGTTCATTTGCAAAAACAGATAACTCCATTTTTGTAGATTTTCAGAAAATTTTTTGTTGTTTTTTGCTTGAGATGATTTCAATCAAACTGAAGTTGAGTGGATTTGACTCAGTAGAAATGACATGACAAAAATAGAGATATCTTAAGTTTGATTGATATTGTTTCAGGTAGACGATGGAGAAGTGGGTTTTCTGAAGGTTTGTGAAGATGGAGTGATCTGTTTTTGCAAATGAACTCTTCATTTTCTCCCTTGAAAACAGCCCTGAAAGAGGTTCTACAGCGGCAGTTCTTGAAAAGGTCTGGGTCGCCCCAAAACAGCCAGCAAGTTCCTACAGCGGAAAACGGCTTTGTGTTAGCGGACGGCTGGTAAACATAGCGGAGATTTCAGCAATTTAAGAGCCATTTAGCCACATCAGTTATAACAGGTTTAATGGTTTAAAATGAAAAATATGAAATCTTAAAACACTTTTTGTAGATTTGTTTCTGCTAAAACGTGTTGAGTTGGAGGGGACGACATTGTTCTGGGTGGACAAACAGACAGCTATCTCTGGGCAGCATCTGCGGCTTCACCATCGTCACACCATCATGTGTGTCTTTGTGTCCCTGAAGACCTACCAGGACCTGAAGAGGTTTGCCATGTTCAACATGATGGCGGCGTGCATGGACGCAGTGCCCCTTTCATTAGACAGCGAGAGTGAACGTTTGGTGTCTTGCCTATCCCAGACGTTCATTCTGCAAAACTTACTAATTAGATGATCCTGAAGAAACGTTCTCGCATCTTGCCTGTACTACTGTGTATGTACAGCAAAATGACAATAAACTTGATTTGATTTGATGGTGTACTTGGCCTAGCTGTATGCTTTTCATGTGAAAACAAGGCTCAGACTGTGTTGCTACTTTAAGATTGCAGGTTTGTTGTGTTT
>NW_007583240.1:0-1072 GCF_000690725.1 Stegastes partitus
TTTTTTTTTTTTTTTTTTTTCAAAAGCGACGAGCGACAAATCTAGCAACTTTTTCTGGTGTTGCTGGAGACTTTTCTGGTGTTTTGGAGACTGACGGAAAAGCCCGTATGGTTGTGCTGTTACTGTCCGGAGCAGTGGGTGCTGCTGGGAGCTCCTTCCTGTCCCACAGCTCTCCCAGGCGGTCAGGAGTCCTGCGCAGGTTGGATCACAGGAGACCTTCAAATTAACTGCGCATGCACCAAGCCGCCACTGATCCCAGCTTGACTTACAGAGGGACATCTGGATGTAAAAGTTTCTTCAGAAAAATTACAGTAAAATAAATCATTTGACTCACTCAGCACTTACCTTGTCCACTGTGTGTGCCTCTCTGTGACATAAGCTAAACAGCTAGCTAGCTAGCTCATCATGTCAGAAAAAAAACAAAAAAAGAAATCCATCAACGAAACAACAAAAACCATAAGTCACTCTGCCAGAGTGTCTTTGGGTCACTTTGAGTCCCAAGCCCAGATAAAGGAGGAGGGTTGAACGTAAAGCTGCCAGCTTCACCCCACATTACAGTCGTTTGATTAAATTTGATATTCTAACATTTAACGATACAGGACAAAACTGATTTATTTAATGTGTGTGCAACATTGCAGCAGCTGCAGCTACCAATGTTAACGTTGGTCAGTGTGGACGCACACATCTGTATAGAGATCTCTGTAGTTATTAGTGTGGCCGGGCCATATGCCTGACTGTCGGAAGAAAAGAAAGACAAAAACATGATAGTAAGCTATATGTGGTGTCTAATAGGGAAAAACGTGTCCCAGACACGAAAGATAATTCCAATTGAAATGTATTGGTTTGAAATTCATGCTGGGGAACACAAAAAAGTTGTCCCAGGACATGAAACAATAGATTAAATTTTGTGACTATTTCACAAATTGCTATGAGCCTGGGTTGGCTGAGCATATCATGTACAGTGAGTTTTTTCTCTGAAAACACCTGCTGGTGTGGCCAGAAACAGCTCTACAGTGGTGAGACTGAACCAAAATAATAAAACTGTTGGACAGCCGGCCAAACGTTGAGCTGG
>NW_007583241.1:0-1072 GCF_000690725.1 Stegastes partitus
GTGCTGGAACCAGAGTCACACAGACAGGCTAATCTCTACAATGTTGTGTCAGCGTTGGAGAATGATCTGGCAGCAACCATGTCATTCTTCTAACGGGTAAAAAAAAACGGCTATGGCTTGTTTGTATTTCTTTAAAACAGTCATTTTGGGTGGTGCTAAGCCAGTGTGAATGCAAAGTAGCGTGAAGGGAAACACGTCAGAACTGTCATTAAAATGACTAACTGAATGCTTTCTTGCATGATCCAAACCTTCCATAAAATCTCCCACTTTCAAGTTGCTGTTCAGTCTTCCCGTGGCGAAGAGGATTTCAAAAGCGGTAACATAAAGACAGCAAAAGAGGAGAACGATTCTGCATATATGTGCAATATATTGACCAACCAAGAGCAATATTACAGTCTACCTCGCTGCTATACACATATTTAGTGCAAAACACAACTAAATGTGGCTTATCTACTCCAATGATTACATTTTTTACAACACTCATTGCTGTATTTTACTGATATTTTGCTCTTGCTTCATTGTACTTATTATTTATGAGGCCTTTTCTTATAAAAACAGGACCTGAGTACAAATTTCGTACCACAAACCTGTGAATGTGAGCTGGCATGACAAATAAAGTTCCTTGAATCCTTGGATCAAATCTGCAGTAGACATCGCAGCCTCACACCCGCAGTCTACATCCAGCATGTCAGACTACACCAGAACAAGATCGGTCCATGTAGGCCCACCTCAAAACCCACAGAACCCAAAGGATCCACCGCTAACAGGCACCACTAGAGGTTCTGTGTTCATGGCCCGACACAATATTAGGACGGTGGTTTTAATGTTATGGCTGATTGGTGTATATTGGGCCCAGTTCAATCAAGTTTAGAAGAGGCAGTGGTAGAATATGGAAATGTCTGTATACTTTTGCAGAATGTATATTTAATTTCATATTAATTCTTGTGTTCTTATTTTTATTTTAGATTTTTACTTTTTCTACTTCTTTTAACACTTTGACTGGGAGCATCTGGAACAGAAATTTCCCCCCGAGGGGGTCAATAAAGTATTTCTGATTCTGATTCTGAAATTT
>NW_007583242.1:0-1072 GCF_000690725.1 Stegastes partitus
AAATTTTATTTATTTTTTTAAATCTTTCAATTATATTATCAAGGTCAAGGTTAATTTATTAATACCTTAGGGAAGATTTGTTTTGCAGAAAAAACAAATGATAGTGTTTGGCAAACAAATAAAAAGTGCTCAGTATTCCACCATTTGTTGATATGATGGCCAGGAAGTAATAAAGACAAGATAAAATTTAAAAAAAAACCAAGATCAGTAAAATTAAGTCACAATAAAAAAAAAATCTTAGGGAAATAAAAGCAATCTCTAGGACAAAAACGAGGATACCAGTAAAACCAGTATTTAATTAAGTGATGGAAAGAAAAGGTCCCTTGAATGATTTTTTAGAGCGCAACACATGAACAGAGACACAGTCAGCTGTCAAATTGGACCAATCAGAGCAGAGCAAAACAGCACCGTTTAATATTCCCTTTCAAGTGCCTGTTTGAAAAAAACAAAAATGGAAAACATGTACTGAGAATATTATAGGACGACGTATTAATAGTGATCCAAAATGCGGTCATGTGTAAAGAATAAATCATATAAATCAAAAAAATAAACAAGGCCTCATATTGGAAATTGTGGAATAATCATAATCATTGATTAGATTTATATAGGAGTAACTCAAAGTCACTAATAAGTGAATAAAAGGATCAAATCTGAATTCAGGCCCTACCTGAAAACACTCAAATGAAGTACAAGAAAGAAGCAACATGTATTTCTTAATGAAGCGGGTCAAAACTTGCACAGATTACCGCTTCCGGAGTCAAACTCCAAAAGTGCGCTACTGGGGAGGGAGGAACGGTGTCTGGTCAGCTCAATGGAGAAATGATACAACCTCACCTGGAGAAACTTTCTCAACTTTTACGCACCGAATTTCACTTGGATTGTTCACCTTCAGCTGCTTACAGGGATGATGTCGCACCGCTCTAAAGGTGTGGCTGCGTCAGATCACCAAACCCATGTTCCGCAGACAGCATGCGCAACTGTCCGTCAAAAGTTCTGAGAATTTGTGCGGAAGTCGGCTTAATCGGAAAACACCTCCAGTGGATTCACCAACAGTAAGAAATATGTCCTTTTT
>NW_007583243.1:0-1072 GCF_000690725.1 Stegastes partitus
TTTTTTTCTTATAGTGGCCGGTGACTGTTTGCCTTTTACAAGCATTGCATGTTTGTCTGCATAATAATGTGCTAATTCCACTAGAAGAGACCCAGTGTCTGCAGTTTGGTGGAGCAGCATGTGCATATACTGGTATCAGCAGTTGGTCAGAATGAGTGTGAATAATGACAAACATCCAACATTGTGCATCTCTAATTTATTGTCATCTTTAATAATAGAGTTGACTGCTTACACCCTGCTTACTTCTTATTGTATCTTTGTCAAAACTGTAATGACCACAAACAAGAACTTGTTTAGTTGCATGGTGGCAGACTTTATTAACGGACACCGGCCTGTTCCTTCCTCTCCATGGAGCTGTTCTAGAGCCTCCCGGAGCTGCTCGTCTGTCTAAAACGCAGAGCCGGGCTTTCCCTCGCAGCCGGCGTATCGGCTTTGGCCTCCTTCCAGCTCCGCTGCTGGGCCGACGAGGGCTACGACGGGCTGCAGCTTCTCTGATCTGACTCCAGATCTGCGCTTTTTTAACGCAATACTTCAGATGAGGGCCCACCAGATTAGTGTCATGGGAATCTGAATTAGAGCCCGAGGGCGAGAGTGAGAAAGTGGATGTGAAGTTAAGATGTTTGTATTATCTGCTTTTTTCTAAATGTCAGATGAGGCGGTTGGAGGGATTACGTGAGTCTATTTTAAGAGGAAATTCCCACATCAGAGAGTTGTGTGTCTGTGTGTGTCTGTGTGTGTGTCTGTGTGTGTGTGTGTGTCTGTGTGTCCGTGTGTGTGTGTCCGTGTGTGTGTCTGTGTGTGTCTGTGTGTGTGTGTGTGTCCCCGTGTGTGTGTGTGTGTGTGTTTGTGTGTGTGTGTGTCTGTGTGTGTGTGTCCCCGTGTGTGTGTGTGTGTCTGTGTGTCTGTCCGTGTGTCTGTGTCCGTGTGTGTCTGTGTGTCTGTCCGTGTGTCTGTGTCCGTGTGTGTGTGTGTCTGTGTGTGTCTGTGTTTCTGTCTGTGTCTGTGTCCGTGTGTGTGTGTGTCCGTGTGTGTGTGTGTGTCTGTGTGTGTGTCTGTGTGTGTGTGTGTGTGT
>NW_007583244.1:0-1071 GCF_000690725.1 Stegastes partitus
AAGTTGAAACCAGATGGGCTGGTTGGACACTGCAGGATGTTGGTGCAGCCATGTTGGTAAGGTGTTTACATGCACTGTATAAAAAGACATAAAACGTTTTTTTTTTTTTCTCTCTCACTGTCTAACATTAAATGTGATGAAACTTTTCCTGTTTTAGGTAAGTTAGGATTACCAAAATTATTTCTATTTGCTAAATGCTAGAATAAAAATAAAGAAATCAACCAAAATATCAAGAAGAGAATTGTGGACCTCCACAAGTCTGGTTCATCCGTGGGTACAATTTCCAGATGCCTGAAGGTTCCAAGTTCATCTAGTCAAACAGTTCTACACAAGTATAAACATCATGGGAATGTCCAGCCATCATACTGCTCAGGAAGGAGACGGGTTCTGTGTCCCAGAGATGAAATGTTTTGATGTGAAAGGTGCGTACCAATCCCAGAACAAAAGCAAAAGACCTTGTGAAGGTGCTGCTGAAGCTGATAAGAGAGAGTCATTATCCACAGTGAAATGAGTCCTGTACCGACATGGGCTGAAAGGCTACTGAGAGAGGAACAGGAAAGACATTACTCCACAAGAAACATAAAAAAGTCAGATTACAGTTTGCAAGTGCACACAGGAACAAAGACCTTAATTTTTGCAGACATGTCTTGTGGTCTGATGAAACTAAAATTGAACTGTTTGGCCATTTTTTGGAAACCCAAAACGTTTGACCCAAGACATACAGTTTAAAGGCAACGCTACCAAATACTAAGGAAATGTACGTAAACTTCTGAATTTAAAGAAAGTAATAATAAAAAAAAAATCTCTAAAAATGTATCTCTCTTATTATTCTGGGGTTTAGCAAATAGAAATAATTTTAGTAATCCTAACTGACCTAAAAGAGGAGAAGTGTAGTCACATTTAATGTCAGACAGCGGGGAAAATTTTTTATGTCTTTTTATACAATGTATGTAGACTTCTGGTTTTAAATGTATGTCTATCAGTTGTGTTTCTTGGTGACTTTCAAACCAGCGGTCTTCCCCACAGTTGTTGCATGTACTGAACTTTGAGCTGTATGTCATAACAATTAAG
>NW_007583245.1:0-1071 GCF_000690725.1 Stegastes partitus
GTTAGATGGCGCTCTGCACCGCCATCATAAAACTTTAAAGTAAGGGGATTACTTGTTGGAAGAATTGTGTTCGTCCCTCCAGTAGAGTCCAGAGATTTGGAGAATCAATGCAAATGAAGGTTTTGTGGCAGCATGTGGTGGCACCTTACTAAGGCCCCGTTTACACGTAGCAAAAATGGTGATATTTCAATACACTTGGGCCTTTGGTTTACACATAAACGAAGCTACAAGTCACCGACAATGATCATATCTGAAAACTCCAGCCACAGTAGAGATTTGGAAAAACTCCGTCTTTACGTTTGCATGTAGACAGGAGGAGGTTGAGTTTGACGTCACAGTGTGCAACGAAAGCGCCATCAGCGTCACATGTGTGCGACCCACGTTTCCAGTTTGGCTACTGTGATAGAAAGTCAATATTTTTAAGTATTTTACTTGTTTTGTACTCTAACACCACATTTAGGAGTAGCTCCACTTCTCTGTCGGTCCAAACAAGCTACCCTCGCGCCACTCATTATCATTGAAGTAACAGGTGATAATTTGTGCCATTCGTTGTTGTATTTTTTCCAGGATTCTGATTGGCTAACATGGTTTTATGCTTATCGTTACACTGCCCCCTATAGGTTTGACGTGCTCATAGCAGCTCTTAACGACATGTTCATGCGGGTTTGTGTAAACGTAGTTCTTTTTGAAAATGATCTGGTGTGAACAATGTTATTTTTGAAAACGTAGATCAGTTTTGTAAATACCGGCTATGTGCAAATGTGCCCAAAGATACTTAACGGTGGTTTTTCCTTTAATTTGTCACTTGTGTCATACTAATGAAAATGTTGACGTGAAAAGTTTTGTGAAGAACTTATAAGTATATGTATCCTTTCCCTTTCTTTTGACTTGTGTACGTGTTGGATCTAAATTGCAGTTCCAAAAAATAAGACATTTACAAGACTGACAAAAGAGAGGCTGGTAGACGCTCCATCCATCCATTGTCTATACACCGCTTAATCCTCACTGGGGTCATGGGGGGGGCTGGAGTCTATCCCAGCTGACTTAGGGCGAAGGCAGGGGACACCCTGG
>NW_007583246.1:0-1071 GCF_000690725.1 Stegastes partitus
TGTTCAGTCAGATAATACGCCGTCATCCTGATTGGTGACATTAAATGTCATGTCGGAGTCACAATCCAAGGCTGTCGGTGTCAGTATGTTAACCTGTCGGATAGCAAGGTTTTTGGATTGTTAAGGGTCAGATTATCGAGTCACAGCTGTAAAGGGCACAGTCAGGGTTCACCTCCACAGACTGCTGCCAGTGCAAACTCAAAACAGCCGACTTGTACAAGCCTCTACACATGCACTTACTCTTGGCACATGTGCACAGACCCGTTCTGACATGATGACAAAAAAGGCGGCTGAGAGGTGGCAGTGAGGCCTGGCCTTCTGCTTGCTTCGCATTGCCATTTTAGGACAGCCAGAACCTCTTTCAGGGTTGGTTTACGGGGGGAAAATGTACTTACTCCAGGACAGGTAGTTCTGAAAAATATTGCTTTGACACACTCATACCCCTTTTCCACCAAGAAGAACCAGGTGCTGGTTCCAGTGCTTAGTTGGTTCCAATCTAAGAACCGGTTGCTTTTCCATCAGCAGGGAGCAAAGTTAGAGCCATACGTCACTGCATACGTAGACGTTTACTGAACAACACTCACGCCACACGGAGTCCACACAGGACTCCAGACAAACTTTTTTACTGGTGTGACCAACTTTCTCATTTGGTCGCACTTCCCACCTGGTCACAGGTAAAACATATGACCTGCTGAACATTTTCTTAACAATTTGGGCAGAACTTCTGTGTGTCCCTGGACTCATTCCAATACATCTGGGATCGGACCAGAGACGTCCTGGCAAAAAAACGACACAAGTCACCGCTTGCGTGTTCCATTCATCAGTCTCGGTGGTCATGATAGCCCCGCCCCCAGCCCCTGACGTACTCAGTGTTTAGCTCTGGCCCAGCAAAGAGTTGGTGCCTGAGAAGCACCAGTTTTGAGAACCTGGAGCCGGTGCTTAGGCGGTGGACACACAAAGAACTGGTGCTAAGTCAGGCACTAGCACTGGAACTGGTTTGGTGTAAAAGGGGTAACAGAGGAACACTACACTGCAAAGGAAACTGAGAGGCTGGAAGAGCAGATTATAGGG
>NW_007583247.1:0-1071 GCF_000690725.1 Stegastes partitus
AACACCTGATGGCAGTGATTGGCTCAGAGGGTTGTTCAGCTACATGTTCGTCCACCAGGTCCCATCAGGCTGTTGGATGGTTTAATATTTCTGTTGAACCAGGATATGGAGCAGTGAGAGGCCAAGTTCCAAAAATACATCAATAAAAGAATAATAAAATACAAGTGGAAATAAAAAGAAGAATAAATAAAATAAAAAAGAAATAATGTGGCAATAAAAGGGAATATAACTCAAAAATAAATCCATAAAAGAAAAGGCTGATAAAAGTAGAAATATAAAGACAAATGATAAAATAATAATAATAAACAAATATATTTTTAATTTTTTGTAATTGATGTTTTTTTTATTTTTTAAATTATTGTTTGCATTTTTATTAAAATTTTTAAATGTATTAATTGATTTTTAATTTTTTATAATGTTGCTTTAAAAGTAAAAGTGTGCGCAGTAGGAAGGTCGGGTTTTTTTGTGCATGTTTTCTTTGCTTTTAAAGCGACATTATTAAATAACTAAGACAATTAAAATAAAAATAACCCCCCAGCAGTTTACAGCTGATGCTCTATTGATGTTGGTGCATCACAGCTTTAATGCACATCAGAAACAGCTGCTTGATAAATAGGAAATAAATAGTTGTTTTTATTAATTTGCACCGATGAAGTTGTGCAGTTTTGAAGTATTTTGTCTGGCGCCAGTCATATCAGTATCGTAAATCTGCTCATTGATATGGTGATGAATATTTGTGGCCGTATCAGCTCTGCTCGGTGGTACCACAGCCTGCAGTTCAGCCACAAGGCCCTGAACGTTTGTCATGTGTGATCGAAGCTGGTTTACTCACTTCTTCCTGGTACCTCGAGCATCCCACAGTTATTAGTTTTTACAGAATCTGGTTACTGCAAACACTTTGTTCTTGGCCAGTATTTAAATGAAACCTGTAGAATAAAGTGATTTGATGAAATATTCCAGGTTTAAGTTCAGATTTGGTTGTTTTCTGAGTTTGTATAGATTGTTGTTCTGATAGATGGTCACGTTGTAAAGACGGCTTCAAACCTGCTGCCAAGGTTTGGACTTCAGACG
>NW_007583248.1:0-1070 GCF_000690725.1 Stegastes partitus
GTCCGTAGGTGTGAATGTGAGTGTGCTTGGTTGTCTGTCTCTAAGTGTAGCCCTGTGATGGACTGGTGACCTGTCCAGGGTGTCCCCTGCCTTCATCCTAAGTCGGCTGGGATAGACTCCAGCCCCCCATGACCCTAGTGAGGATTAAGCGGTGTATAAATAATGGATGGATGGAAGATTGTTATATGAAAATAATCCCTTTCTGCTTTAAGATGGCTTACGTGTAGCCGTTTCCTGTAGAAGGTGTACATCTGTGAAGTCCTTGCCTCTTTCTTCACCCATCAGCTCACCTACTGCCCAAACTGTCATGACCCCCCAGCCTCAGCCCCAGCCCTTGCCTTCTTCCCCTCTCAGCCCTCAATCAAGGACAATCACCCACAGCTGCAACTCTGGACTCACCTGCCCACAATCACCACAGCTCCTATAAAGACTCTGTTCATTCCACCACACCCTGCCAGACCGTAGACGTTCCTCCTGCATGTTTCTGCCACTGGTTCCAGCCTGGCTTCCCCCAGCCTGTCTGCCCCTTCAGTTTTTGTGCCCTGTTTTGTGAGCATCCCCATGTTGTTGGTATAGCTTAGTTTTTTAATCTTTTGATTTCTTGGGCTTTCCCTCAGTTCTTAGTTTGGAGTTTTCCTGGTTTTTGTAGTTTTGTCCTTTCGTTGAATGTAGTCTGGTTTATCCCGTTCTGTTGGGTTGTTGCTCTGCCTTCCTCTTTAAAATACCCCAAAGGTGTTCTATTAGATTTAAGTAAGGCGACGTACTTGGCCAGGTCATAGTTTTCATTCTTGTGTGATTTTTTTGGCAGTCATTTGGGTCATTATCATGCTGGAATACTCCTCCCCTGCTAAGCCTCTGCAGACTGGGACTGATCTTGTCCGCCAACATATCGTTCTATCGTTTCAACACCTTTTGCAGTCGTGCAGTCCCATAACATCACACTCCCGCTTTTGTGCTTCACTGCCAGGACTATATATTCACTGTGGTAGTCTTGGCCAGTTTCCAGTTTCATCCCAAACATATCAGACTCCATGTGAGTTGAATACATTTGTTTTAGTAATATCTAACCG
>NW_007583249.1:0-1070 GCF_000690725.1 Stegastes partitus
CGGCCTCCGGATACCCGACGCCGAGCATCCAGTGGAGGAGAGACGAGGAGCTCATCCAGAGCTGGTCAGTCTGGTCACATGTTAACATCTGTTATGGTCACTGTTATGGTCTGTTTGTTAAACTGCAGATAACCAGTAAAGTTACAGAAAATACGTTTGAATCGATGTTAACGGGAATAATTTAAAAAAAAAAAAAAAGTCAATAATGTCCACATCAACAGAAATAATTCATTCTTTTCTTTGAACATTAAATTATTTTTTAGGGTATTTAAATCAGCAACAACTATAATTTCTTTAACACATATCTGCTGCTATATGAAAGAAGAAATATGTATATTAGGATTTAAAAAAAAAAAAAAACAACGTTATTTATTTTTATTATATGGTTTTTTTTAAATTACATTTAGTATCTGTTAAAATCACAGAAAAATAATATTAATTGAAATGTTGACTGCAAACAAATGGACAAACTTGTAAATAATGTCTATTTACCAAATGTATAGTTTTTACAAATATCAGTTTGTACTTTTACAATGTTTGATCATATTTTACTGGATTTAAATCCCCATAAAATATCCTTATTTCACAGACACATGCTGTTATTTTCATAGTTTTTACACTTTTTGAACGCTACTATATTCCACTGTTGAAAAAAAAAATTAATTGCTGCACTGTTTTATTTTTTAAGTTTTTAATTTATTTTAATTTAATTGTTGTTTGAAACATATATGATGAAAAGTAGACACCTTTTTACTGCCAATTTAAATCCTAAACTCTGAACAGAACCTGCTGTGGACCTGGTTAGTGCTGTAGCATCTGTTACCATGGTGACGTAGCTCTGTGGCATCTGTTACCATGGTGACGTAGCAGGAAGAACCACCTTTCTGACCCTGAAAACTCTGACTTTAAGCTCAACATAACCCTTAAATGTGCTTCACAGTGAAACTTCAAGTGCTTATTTAACCAACTGAGCTTAATTAAGAACATTTTACTATTTTTAAAAAACACTTTTGTCATGTTTTTAACACTTATGTCGACATGTTGGGACTTTAAATCATGAAAATCGAAGA
>NW_007583250.1:0-1069 GCF_000690725.1 Stegastes partitus
TCTGGTGTCCATTGACAACAACCAAGATGGACTCTTTTTTTCAAGACAGACACACAAAAACTCATCAGGCCATTGCAAAAGCTCAGCTGGAAAAAGAAGAAAGCTTTTGGTTAACAGTTCTGTGGTCAGATGGGATGATAATGGTGTTGTTTGAAAACAGGGACGTGACTTCCATTTGGTAAAAGGAAAGGAGAAGCATTCAACCCCAAGAACACCATTCCCACAGTCAAACATCCATCCATCCATCCATCCATTATCTATACAATGCTTAGTCCTCTGTAGGGTCACCATCGGATGGAGTCTATCCCAGCTGATTTAGGTGAAGGTACAGTTCACCCTGGACAGGTCACCAGTCTATCACAGGGCTACATAGACAGACAGACAAGCACACTCACATTCACACCTACAGACAATTTAGAATCACCAATTAACCTCAACATGTTTTTGGACTGTGGGAGGAAGCTGGAGAACCCGGAGAGAACCCACGTTGCACGGGGAGAACATGGAGACTCCATGCAGAGAGATCCCGGGTGTCCTCACCGGGATGCAAACCGGCGACCTTCTTGCTGCGAGGCAATGATGCTAACCACCGAGCCAACTTGCACCCCTCACTTGCTAAATGTAAGTCCAAAATTAACTTTTTGCTCTGTCTTTGGTCTCCACCAACTCTGCAGGTCAATAACTGTCTCTTTAGCTGCTCCACTGGGTTTACAGGCAACAGCTAATTTGGTCTGTCTTGGGGCTGAGATTTGTAGATTTGCTAAAAAAACAACAAAACTATGATAACCATGAGAGTGAACCGGAACAGTTAATTTGCAGGAGAAAAATGTAAACAATGCGTAGAAAGATGATTTTGGATGAAGAGTCCAAAACCAGTGTTCTGTCAAAGTGCAGACACACAGCAGGAAGGTGAGAGTAACAAAATAAAACCTGGATTTAAAACTTAATGGAGCAAACATAAGAAGACTGAAGGAAAATACAAGTCAGAAAAATAATCCAGCAAGTAAATCAAAAACTCAAACTGCAAAAAAAACCCAAAGTTGCACGAGAAACACAAGGAAAACAGACA
>NW_007583251.1:0-1069 GCF_000690725.1 Stegastes partitus
GTCTGGGTCCATTTTAGACCGGCCCAAGAAGCTTGAGGAGTTCTGGCCGGGTAGTGGGTTTGATAGACATCGTACGGATTGAAGCGCACGAACACGTTTTGAGTGTGTATGCGGCAGTTTGTTATTAGGAGACCTGGTTGGTCTCTGAGGACGATGCCTGAGGAAGGTCCTGGTTCTACAACCTGTGGTTGTGAACTGACCCCTGTCATCCATACTGTCATGATAAGGCACCACGACAACATCCTAGGGATGACATGAGAGAACAAAAAGAAAGGAGAGGTTGGTATCTGACACAACCCCACTTAGTTGGTATATACAAGTTCAATTATTGAGCTTTATTCAAGGACATCTTTTTGTTCTGGCATTTTCTTGTACCATTGAGTAATTGCTAGGTTATAGCAGTTTAACTGACAACTATGATTTTAAGTATATGGTGTCTTACCTGAAGTTAAGAAACAGATCTTGCCCGATGTCTGTACGATCTTACGAGATGTTCCCTATCTAACTTCGCCTGTCTGTCTTCAGCGATTTCCCGATCAGGAAGTAATGTTTAATTTGCTGGTGGTTCCAGTTTAGGTCCAATGCACAGATACCTGTGGCTGTCGCAGTGGTTTCAGGATCAGTGCCCACAGGAAATTTTGTGGACGTGTGGTATGTCAGGGTGAGCCTGTTGTAGGATGTTAAATGCATCTTGGCTGATAGCGGATTTTTCCACCCACATAGCTAGCACTGTATCCGTCATTTGGGTTCCCTGTAGTGTCAAGCCTTTGTCTATCTTGGGTTTGTACAAGCCTCTCTTTGAGTCTGGTTTGAAGGTGCATAGGAATGCAGCATGATCCTGGAGCTGTTTTCCTGGGTTGTGGCATGGTTCTGGGGTGTCTGCGTGACCTTGAAGTGCCATGACCTGGGAGTTGGTGCTCGTCACATGTGTTTGCACTCCATCAACTTCTGCCTGAGGCAGAGGCAAGGGTTCTCGCACCTGTGCCCAGATTTTTAGTTGTTGGAAATCAACCAGGGGTTCAAAACGGTTCAGCAGGTCTTTGCCAATAAGAAACTGTCAGGTATCTCG
>NW_007583252.1:0-1069 GCF_000690725.1 Stegastes partitus
AAAATTCAGCGATTTTGAATTTAAAAATCATCAAATCTGACGAGGCTAAATGAAAAAAATAAATATTTTATAGTACAAATCACTGGCTAAATATAACCATTTAAATTATTTTATCAATATTTTTTTTTTTTCTTTCCGTAATGTCAGGTGAGGCAGAGCCTCACATCACTGCACGTAGCAAGTAGCAACCAGAGCGCGGCAAGTTCTGCAGAATATGTGGCTCTGCGTAACGTCCTCTGTCTTAAACCGTTCTGCTCTGCCTCACTCGGCGTAAACAAAAGCAGGTCATGCCGCTAGATTACGTAACCAGTGAAATCGCGGTAATCGCGATATTATCGCGAATGCAGTTAATCGTTCAGCCCCACTTGTTATATTCATCTTTTATTACAGTACATTGTTGGGCCAACCTCTGCTAAGATTCTTGCCCATGGAGGCAGGCAAGAAAAAAAAAGAGTAAAAAAAAAACAAAAACCCAAAAGACCAAGAAAAAATCTAACTGAGGAAACCAGTGGGGAAAATACAGAGGCACAAGAAGAGAACGCAGACTAAAGGGAGAGCAGGGTAACGAGGAACAGGTAAAAGACAGTCACATTTACACACGTGGCGAAAGAACAAAGACAGACATTAAGACAAACAGGACACATGTGGAAAGCATAGAGGTTTACCACGAAGCAAGTTTGACACAGTCAGTCTTTCTTTGTGAGACAGCTTGACAAAGAGTAAAGCCCAAATCAGAGATCACGGGTGTCACGATGGTGGTTATCAACTTTCTTTGTCAACTCAGGCTTTTCTGCTTCAAACACTGTGCACATTCACATAAAAGAGGGCGTTTGACATGACTCTAATTCCACACAAAATGAAACAATGGTGTGCAGCTGCTTCAGTCAACACAGCATTTAGATCATTTTTGTAAAATGTGTAAGGTACAGAAAGATCATAATGGAGCATATTTCTCCTCTGGAAACCCCACAGAATGAGTCAGACAACAGGTTTGAACATACAACTCAAAGCGCTCTCCTGAGTTGGAAGTTGTCAGTTTTTACTTTTTCTGCACTTTAAAGCCAGCAGG
>NW_007583253.1:0-1069 GCF_000690725.1 Stegastes partitus
GTGTGTGTCATTGTCAAGTTACGCCTTAAATTTGTGCAGCTTCCCCACGTGAAAGGGATGGGTACAACCACAGTCACTTACTTTCATTCATTCGGTTTGTTTGCCGATGCCGCCGCGGATGTGCGCCGCTCTTTATGGTCCGTGCGACCCACGGACTCCGCCGCCTCAGAATGTTAGTTCCGGTTTGATGTCATATCCGGTTGGATTAGCGACTCCTCAAACCAGTTTGACTTCATAGTCATAGTGATTAACAGGATTGTGGCATTATTGGCCTCTGTGTATTTGTGATCTGTGTATTTAATCTATAAAGTTTCTCAATTAGATTTTTGGGCTGCAACGTGGATCCGTGGTTAGCACTGTTGCCTCGGAGCTAGAAGGTTGTCGGTTCGCGTCCCGGTGAGGACACCTGGGTGGAGTTTGCATGTTCTCTGTGGGTTCTCTCCGGGTTCTCCGGCTTCCTCCCACAGTCCAAAAACATATTGAGGTTAATTGGTGATTCTAAATTGTCTGTAGGTGTGAATGTGAGTGTGCTTGGTTGTCTGTCTCTAAGTGTAGCCCTGTGATGGACTGGTGACCTGTCCAGGGTGTCCCCTGCCTTCACCCTGAGTCAGCTGGGATAGACTGCAGCCCCCCGCGACACTAGTGAGGATTAAGCGGTGTATAGATAATGGATGGATGGTTTTTCTGATTATTTTCTTGATGACCACTTTAGTCTATTAAATGCTAAGAAGTGGAAAAATCAATACAAATTTCTAGAAACCAACATGATCATTAAATGTCTTGTTTTGTCTGAGCAATCATCCAAAATCTAGAGATGACATTTTACAGTGATGCCATCTAAACATTTAACTGAGTATCAAAAGAATTAGGGATACTTTTTTTTTCTTTCTGTTAATACACTAAACCACAGTCTTTTTGACAGTAGGCCACCCAGTATCCCAAAATGTAAAACCCTTTACAGTTAGCCTGTGTTTCCATTTATGTTTTGAAAGACACATATTTTGCACCCAAAAGGTAAGACGATGACTTGGTAGAACACATTTCCAGTTTGTCACAAACAGCCATTAAA
>NW_007583254.1:0-1069 GCF_000690725.1 Stegastes partitus
ACTTAAAAAAAACAAAAAAACAACAACAACAAGAAAATAAATAAACAGCTATTACTCTGGAGCCTTGGCTTAAAAATTGTCTTTTTTGTGACTATTTAAAACAACAACAACAACCTTGGAGCACTTGTTGCACTGAAAACAACTAATTTGTTAGGGTTTTTGTTGTTCCATTTCAAACAATCCTGCCATTTAAAGGGTTAAAGTCCGAAAAATGAATCAATATTTGCTGGTTATGATCAGGACCGATGATGATTAAAAAATTCACCTGAGTGGAAGTGGAAAATAATAGAATAGAATAGAATAGAATAGAATAGAATAGAATAGAATAGAATAGAATAGAAAAGTACTGTGGTACAGCAGCAAGAGAAAAACACCAATCCCAACAGAAAAAGAGCCAAAGTTAAATACTATTTAAAAAATTAAAATTAAAAATAAGTGAATAAAATAAAATAAATAAAACAACTGTACAAAATGTGCAAATTGAAAATTGAAATATAATAATAGTAATATACAATACTTTTATCACAGTTTTTTTTTTTTTGTTTTGTTTTAAATTCAGACATTTTTGTCCTCTAAGCTCCGGAGTGTGTGTTTATTATTTTAATCTGCCAATTAAAAATAAAGATAAAAAAGAAGTAAATAAATGTATCGGAATCAGTGTCGTTGCTAATCTCTGACATGTCCCAGACTGTGATAGTTTAAAAAAAAAATCCAGTTAAAACTTATTATATGGAAAACACTTTAACATTATTTTATTTATTTATGTGTGTGTGTGTGTGTGTGTGTGTGTTACATAAAATACTACAGTGGCTGTTATTTAAAGGGCTGAAGTCCTAATAAGGATTGAATATACCCTAGCTATGATCTTATCAGTAAAAGTGGAAAATAAATAATTTTAATGACTGAAGTTTAATTAATTCCTTTTTATTGATTTGCACGCGTGATCCATTTGTATATGTTTTACCTAAACAATAAGAATCAGAGTCGATTTTTTATTTTTTGCAATATATTCTCAGAAGGAAATTGCTGACTGGGAGCCACACTATTTTTCGTCCGGCAGCTTCCGTGC
>NW_007583255.1:0-1067 GCF_000690725.1 Stegastes partitus
ACCAGAAGAGGATGAAAAATCATCAGTTATTAAGACAATGGTCAGAGTAGTCATCGTGTCATAACCAGCCAAGAAAAAGACTGAACTATTGTGGTTTATAGCAGGGGTTCTCAAGTGGTGGGTTCTACGCAAGTCTCGGCGCTATTAAATACGTCACTGCTGTCGCTCACTTAAGACGTATCAGATCGACGCTGGCTATTGTAGTGAGCCGACCGGCATTTCTGTGATAAATTCATATACCTGTGTATTTTCCAAAAGTAATAAATGAAAATATATTTTTTTAAAACCCCTTGGGCTCAAAAACATCACTCTGCTTCCATTAAATATAACACGAATTATTATTTTTAAATTTAATATTTTCGCGCCATAACTAATGACTCATCATTTCAACGAGCTTCACAAGAGACATTCCTTTGATAAGACAACTTAGCACGATTCACATTTTTTTCACTGAAAAATAGCCATCACAAATCTATGGAAATGCCACCAATCCTCAATTTTTCAGTTTTCCTTCTGACAATCATACAAATTCTTCTAATAATAATAATAAGAAACAGAATCAATCGTCAGAGAAGACTGAGACGAATTGCTCTTGCTAAACTGGCAAGACGACGTCAACATGTAAGTGAACTGACTAACATGATTGTAGTCTTTACATGTTTATTTACAATAGATACATACATTAATTATCTCTGAACTGTCAGTGTGGACCATAGACTGTACATATCCTATGGTTCAGACTTCAGCCCCTCTTGGGAAAAATTAGCACTGATACCACTTTGCGTTCACAACTTGTAGAGTAAACTATTATGCCAGACTGTATGGTCACACAGAACAGTGTCATGAACTGATGTAAAAAAAAAATGAAAATTTTAAGTTTGAATATTTTTATTTTCAGCATGCACAATCATCTCAGTATTGTGAACTCAACAGTCATGTTCTACTTGTTGCCATGTTCCTGGATGGCCAGAGTGACCTGCGGCCTGACTTCCGCCTCTCCAGATCCACAACAAGCCACCTAACCCACATCCTCTGATCTCCATGTGACCATGGCTGGGGTCAGGAAT
>NW_007583256.1:0-1067 GCF_000690725.1 Stegastes partitus
GATGGATGTATAAGAAGAAGAAGAAGGACACAGGAATTGTCAAATAAAATCAGGCAGATAAGGGTTATAGGTAAATTAAAAGTGTTTAATATCTGGAAAAGTTCCTATATGACAGCATGGCAATGGTACAAGTAAAATCAAACAAAGAAAAGCAGTGTGGTAATGCATGGATGTTAAAGACACCAATGGTGAAGGAAGATCTAGTTGTGAGTGGCAAACTGTCCATATTTGTTGACATTTGTTGCCATTGGTGTATGAATGGGTGAATGAGAAACATTGTAAAGCGATTTGAGTGCCGCAAAGGTAGAAAAGGGCGATATAAGTGCATCCCATTTACCATTTTAGTGTCATCAGTGGAAAATTGATTGGCTTTTTGCTGGGAACATAGAATGGAGAGCGGTGACTGGTCATCATTATCTTATGTATTTTGCTCTTTTAATTTTCATTTTTAGGGCCTTCCATTACTAAAGTTTTTAGCTTTTAATTCGAGTGTATCATTAGGGAGGTCCTCCACACTGGGGGCTGTGTCCGGTCTGCTGCTGGGGGTGCTGTCTGCAGGTCCCTTCAGCCCGGCTGGTTGGGGGGCTCCCCACCTTGGTGTAGGGGGTCCCCTTGTCTGTTGGGGCCAGGGGGGGTCCGGGTGCTGGCGCCCCCAGTGGTCATGGTCTGCGACTCCTCCCAGTATGGACGGCCCCAATTGTAGTGTTTTCCACGAGCCTCAGTGCCATGCCATTTCTCCCAACGGTCAGTGGTGAGAGTGTGTGTGAGTGTGTGTTTGTATGCGTAGCTGGATGTGTATGTGTACACATGGAGGGTGGGAGGGACGGGTTTTCTTGTCTTTTTTTTTTTCTTCTTCTTCTTTCTTTGACAATATTTTTAATGCTGTAAAGCACTTTGCGTTGCTTCATGTATAAAAAGTGCTATAAATAGAGTTTGAAGTTTAATTAGATCTAAAGGGACCAAAGGAGGGATGGGAGATGAGGAAGTCCAAGATGGAAGGTAGAAGATAAGAATTTAAACAACAAAAGCTTTAAAACATTTTGCAATAGTGCATATTTTAGAGTTTT
>NW_007583257.1:0-1067 GCF_000690725.1 Stegastes partitus
ATTGTCAAGTACCAGTCTTCTGGTCTGAAACATCACCATCTTAATTGTAAAACTCACCATATAGGCTAACATAACAACCCTCTGCTCATTGGTGTATGAACGTGTGTGTGAATGGGTCACTGACAATGACATAGACTGGTGACCTGTCCAGGGTGTCCCCTGCCTTCACCCTGAGTCAGCTGGGATAGACTCCAGCCCCCTGCGACCCTAGTGAGGATTAATTGGTGTATAGATAATGGATGGATGGTATCAGCAGATACTAAATATTAAATTCCTCGGGTTAGATTAGGAAATAAAAATATTTTTTTAATCATAAATTACACACATTATCATATTTTAACATTTTGCTTCAAAAACATAGCTCATGTGGATTTACGTAAAGACTAAAGCTTGTAAATAAACCGTATGTCAGCAAACCTGCCAACATTTGTACATGAACTGAATTGAGGATGAAGGCTGGTAATAGAAAAATAATAGACCAAATTTTCCATTATAGCGTACACAGAAAAGAGCTGTGATATCCATTTAAACAGAAAAAAATTAATTTTAACTTCTTCCATCAGCAACTATTCTGGTTCTCTCAACAAGGAAGCAACTCCAGTCATCTTTGTAGTCAAAGACCTCATCTCTGTGAAATTTGAAATATAACAATACTGAAACATGGAAACAGAAGAAAAAGGCAGAAGTTTAATTATTAAACTTGATGTTTGAAGACAAAAAAGGTCAATGTGTTATGCAGTATTTTCTGTCAAAAAGCATAGTTGACATTGTTGGATTTATTTAAATTCTCATCCAAACCTGTCTGCTAAACAAAAAGAAAGAAAAAGAAAGAAAAAAAACTGTTGAATAGAGGCAAAAAGAACCATACAAAATAATAGAGAAGTAGATGGTAAAGAGATGAATAATAGAAAAGATAGTGATGAATTAAGAAGACTTTACATGAGAGTGTGAGCAAAAGCAGGACAGAAGCTGGAGGCTGCAGGGCGACAAGCTGCTCACAGCCACTAGCTCACAGTGAACCACAGACTGAGAAGTCAAACTCTTGTAAATCTCTGCTGCAAGTTGGG
>NW_007583258.1:0-1067 GCF_000690725.1 Stegastes partitus
TATGTTTCAAAACAGCTGTCAAGTGAATTCATAAAATTCTAAAACAAAATGTGCATTTGCATTGTTTCCTGGAGTTGCTTTGGAGTGAATAAACTAGGATGTGTAGTGTCATCAGAAGGTGGTAGTATAGATTAGGTTACACATGCCGTTAATAAACAGAGTAGAAGAAGACGGAAACAAAACCTGTTTTTTTCCAACTGCCAAAAACACTCCCAGAGGAAAAACAAACACACAAAACTTTGGCCATCAACAGGAAGAGCTGTCAAGAATTTAAAAAATCTTTAAAATTCTAATCATCTGGTATCAGCCATGTTTCAACTTAGTACAGAAAGTCTGCATGTTTACTCATCCAGCAATTACAGAGCGACATTGTTAATTTGGAGTCATGTTTCTGGTCACCTAGTGTCTTTAAGTCAGTGTTAGTGAATGTTCCCTTCTCTTTTAGCTCTGGTTTTGGTCTCCACCTCCATGTGAGGGACATACAGTTGTCCTCAAATGTATTCATACCCTCCCATTGAAGAAGGAACAAAAACAGCTGTCGCTGAAATAAGTTGACATTGACAAAGTAATAATTTTTTTTTTTTTTTTAATGTAATGAGAATCATTACATTGCTTTTGAATTGTGGTTCAACAGAAAGATAATTTTAAAAAACAAACAAACAATCAAAAAAAAAAAAAAACTCCTAAAAGCAAGCAAACAAGCATGATTTGTTGAGCAACCCTTTGAGCCTGTCACTATAGTCAAGTGTTTTCTGTAACTCTCCATCAGACTTCTGCACCTGTTGACAGGTTTTCTGATTTTGGCCCACTGCTCATCAGCAAAGTGCTCTAATTTGTCTGGGAAATTTTTTATTTTTATTTTTATTTTTAATTATTTTCAACCACAATTCAAAAGCAACATCTTATTTCACTAAATTATAATTTAACAATTTTTTTTATTTATTTTTTACTTTTTTCAGTTTCTAGTTGTTTGTGACTTTTGCTAATTTTGCCTTTTCTTTAATGGAGGAGTGTGAATAAATCTGTATCAAGCTCTTTAGCTGATAAATGCTTCACTATCTTCCTGT
>NW_007583259.1:0-1067 GCF_000690725.1 Stegastes partitus
TCTTTCCTCATGATGCCATCTATTGTGTGAAGGTCACCAGTCCCTCCACAGCATGATGCTGCCACCCCCGTGCTCCACAGCTGGGATGGTGTTCTCAGGCTTCAAGCTTCCTCCTTTACTTCCTACCTGTGGCTCAGGTGGTCCAGCGAGTCGGTCAATGCTGGAAGGTCGGCGGTTCACACTATGATGGCTGGACATTCCCATGGTGGTTATACTTGAGTTTATTGTTTGAACTGATGAATGTGGAACCTTCAGGCATCTGGAAATTGTACCCGAGGATGAACCAGACTCATGGAGGTCCTCTTCCTGATATCTCGACTGGTTTCTTTAGATTTTCCATGTTGTCATTAAAGGAGGCAGAGTGTTTGAGGTGTGTCCTAAAATACATCCACAGGTTCGCCTCCAATTAGCCACAAATATCATCATCTGGGCTTTCACCAATAGTTTGAAGGCATCATGTAAACTCCTGACTTTGAGGAGAGTAATAGAAGATCTCTCTCATTATTCTAGCAAATAGAAATAATTTACTTCATCCTAACTGACCTAAAACAGGAAAAGTTTGGTCTGATTTAATGTCAGATAGTGAGAAAAAAAAGGCTACGTGTCTTTTTATACAGCGAACGTAAACTTCTGGTTTCAGGTGTATATATATATATATATATATATATTAAATGGCATCATGTAAATAAACTGTCATTTAAAGGGTTAAAATCCCCCCAAATACTATAAACATTTGGTAATTATGATCAACACTGATATTGGGTCAAATAAATCAATCACTTGAAGTAGAAAATAATCTCAATACATTCATTTTTATGGCAATTTGAGCTTTTAAAAAATCTGATACTGCAAAATAAAATGCACTAGAATTAATTTTGGTGCTAATTATTGACGCACTTGTCTGTGAAACAACAACAACAACAACAACAACAACAACAACAACAACAACAACAACAACAACAACAATAATAAAGCACTTGTTGGATGGAAGCAGCGGCATATAAAGGGTTAAAATCCTACAGGTGAATAAACATTTGGTAATTATGATCATTTAAAGTAGAAAGTCA
>NW_007583260.1:0-1067 GCF_000690725.1 Stegastes partitus
AATATTGGGCAAGTTTTCAGGGAGTTGAATATATAAAGTTAACAGGTTGGAGAGCATGGCCACGCCTTAACCACGCCGCTGGCCGGCCGACTTGTTAACCCACCGTTATTCTAAACCTACCGTCCTGCTTACATATATTCATCCCTCTTTTCTTTTTGCCTCCACTTCCTCATCGCTTTCCCTTGTGGCCACTTGAAATGGAGCTAACACCCTGAGTTTCCTTCTCCCAAGCCTCCAACATCAACATATCCCAGATCCACCAACCTGACATCCACCCTTACATCCACATCATCCAACACCACCTTTCCTCATTAAATCTCTAAACTTACATTGTTGTACTGTTGTGTTTACTAGTAAACAAAGAAATAAACTGTAGTGTTCTCTCTACAAACGTCTCTGTATCTTCACGTCTCTAATCTCCGACCCCCCAAATATTTATTGTTCTGTTCTATTGCTTGCTCTCCATCCTGCTATCCCCATCCCCTCATCCCCACTCTCACCCCAACCGGTCGAGGCAGATGGCCGCCCTTCCTGAGCCTGGTTCTGTCGGAGGTTTTTGGTTTGGGTTCCACCTTTGCCGACCACTTCCTCAGAGGGAGTCCAAAGGCAGATCTTCTGTTCTCTGTTTAAAATTCATTAGGGCTTCACCTCAAGCGCTGTGAGATGACTTATGTTGTGAGCTGCGCTATATAAATAAAACTGAATTGAAAGTCTTAGTTATGTTATAGATATGTTACAGTCATTAATAGGAATGCATGTATCCCTCAGATGGTCCCTCAAGGCCAGACTTTTCTCTATGGCGCCGTGTCGGTACTGGAGAACCTCATTTTACTAAAATGAAAACAATTCTTGTTGATATGTTTTTCAACAGGGCTGCAAGGTGGCTTGGTGGTTAGCACTGTTGCCACGTAGCTAGAAGGTCGCGGTTCGCATCGCGTTTCGAGGACACCCGGGATCTTTCTGCTTTCTCCATGTTCTCCCCGTGCAGCGTGGGTTCTCTCCGGGTTCTCCGGCTTCCTCCCACAGTCCACAAACATGCTGAGGTTAATTGGTGATTGTAAATTGTC
>NW_007583261.1:0-1067 GCF_000690725.1 Stegastes partitus
TAAAGACGAAAACTAAACCTGTGTGACATTGTTGGTGAAAGTAAACTTGAAGTGCAGTTAATTATGCAAATCATTAAATAAATATTATACATATTATAGTGTATGGACATTATATTTTGAATATTTTGTCTTCTGTTTGGTTGCGTCTTGTAGTTTTTAAGTGGTGTAGTAAACAGAAAAAAAAAACAATTGTGCAAAAATTTGTGATGAATGTTTTTTACGGTTCAGTGTTTAAGGATATTTAACTTTTAATGCTTTTGCTGATTTATTTTATTGTGCATCAAATGAGAAAACCTTGACTTATACAGTTAATATTTAAAAACAAACTGTAAAAAACTGTTAATTTTGCAAATCATCACATGCGGTATACATACGTTAACATTATATTCTGAACATTTCGTCTTCTGGTTTGTGTTTGGTTTGGTTTGGTTGTCTCTAGTGTAGTTTGGTAATGAAAAAAAAAAGTGAAAAAGACAAACACTTATGAAAAATGGGCAGTGTTGATGGATACACTGCATTAAAATAGTCTTTTAATTTAGTGTAAACCAAACGAGAAAACCTCGATTAATACGGCTGACCTCGAAAAACTGAAATATTTGTCAAGATAAAGACAAAAACTAAACCTACATGACATCATTGGTGACAATAAACCTTTAAATGCAGTTTATTGTGCATTGTGTTTAATTCTTTATTTCTATTTTTCCTCTTAATATTGTTTCAGTGTGGAACAGGTATGCAAAACATTTCACTGTGCGTTATACCATGTATAACTTTGTTTGTGACCAATAAAGGCCTTGAATCCTTGAATCCAAATCATCACATACACTATGTTGACATTATATTCTGTATATTTTGCCTTCTCTTTGTATTTTTGTAGTTTGTTAACAGGAAAAAAAATCAGAATGGCAAAAGTTTATCTGACATGTTTTTTATTGGATAGTGTCGATGGATATGTTGCATTTAATAGTCTTCTAATTTACTGTAAACCAAACGAGAAAACCTCGATTAACACGGCTAATCTTGCAAAACTAAAACATTCGTCAGTTTTAGAGGCTAAAACTAAACCT
>NW_007583262.1:0-1066 GCF_000690725.1 Stegastes partitus
AGTGTTTCATTTGTCCGATACTAATATCTGATAAAATAGAGATTATTGGTTGTACTTTGTGCTTTGAGGTGATGGTCACACTTTACAATACAGCACCAAAAAAATGTGAGGGATGAATCAGTTATGCTCTGATAATTAATGAACTGTTAATGAGAAGCAGAGAGTAACTCTGACTAGTAGAAAACTGGACGATACGAGGTGACGATTAGTTCGTCAATATCTGTGAAACTGAATGCGTTGTTCCTGAAACACTCATTCATTACGAATTATTTTATCACCAGCTACTGTATTCGTGTTCTCTCTGGTTTTGATTAAAGCACTAATTATAAATCCTGAAGCAAAAACTCTTGTTAGTTACTGTATGATGATGATGTTTTACGTCAGGACACAAGAAAAGTGAAACTGATTGTCTCACAAGCAGCTCATCGACAGTTGGGTCCAAATTTCACACTTTGTCATTTAGTTTTTCATCATTTCTGAGCCTCACAACTTCACAAGCAGATGGACTCATGGAACTGGACCATTTGGGAGTCGTTTTGTGTCGTTTTGGAAAGTTTTTTTGTAATTTTGGACGTTTTTTTAAAATAACATTTTGGACAATTTAAATGTCTTTAGAACAAATTTTGAATAATTGTAGAAACATTTTGTGCAAATTTGCATAATTGCATGCTAACGATGGAGACTAAAATGGTTCACATGATCCAACGTGAGCCTGAGGATGAACAGTTGCAGCAAAATGTCATAAAATGGCCAAAAAACCCAACGTAGGTTTTCACATACGAGGCATTTGACTTGTTGTTTTGATGCATCACAGTAACATCTAATCTACCATCCATCCATTCATTATCTATCTATATCCTCACTAGGGTTGTGGGGGGCTGGAGTCTATCCCAGCTGACTCAGGGTGAAGGCAGGTTCATCTGGACAGGTAACCAGATTGTGTGTCTCTTTGCAAAATATGTCGTTTTGTCGTGATTCATGTCTGTTTCTGCCACAACGCTGTGACTTCTGGTAGACAGCTTTATTATATAAACAAATGTAGGTTGTTATTTTTGGTTCGTCCGGG
>NW_007583263.1:0-1066 GCF_000690725.1 Stegastes partitus
ATAAATAAATATCTACCTACCTACCTACCCCTGGAATACTGTAATGTTAAAAAAAAAAAAAGAAAAAAGAAAATGACTGCAAAAAAGGCAACATTCACAATAGTCACTCAAATAACTAGAAACTGAATAAAATAATAACAAATAAAAAATTGCTCAATTATAATTTAGTGAAGTAGGACATTGCTTTTAAATTGTGGTTGAAAAGAATAATTTAAAAAAACAAAAACTGTCCCAGACAAATTAGAGCACTTTGCTGATGAGCAGTGAAATCCAAACACCTGTCAACAGGTACAGAATTCTGATTGAGAGTTACAGAAAACACTTGATTGCAGTGATTTGTCTTGTTCAACAAAATATTAGTTTACGGGTCCAATCATGCTTGTTTGTTTGTTGTTTTTAATTTAATTAGATTTTTTTAATATTTCTGTTGAACCACAATTCAGAAGCAATGTCACGATTTTCATTACATTTTTATTTATTATTACTTTTGTCGATTTCAACTTATTTCAGTGACAGCTGTTTTTTTCTTTCTTTAATGAGAGGGTATGAATACATTTGAGGACGACTGTATGTGAACATACCGAAAAATAAAATGTCCGTCCTCCTGGACCACAGTGCAGTATAGGACAGACAAAAAGTGCAACAAACAACATACCTGAACTCACCTTCAATGTAAACTTGAGGTAGTTAGTCACCCACATCTGTGCAATACCCTGTAGTTCATGTATTTCATTCAATTAAGCACTAATCTCCCTGTCAGTCCTCAAACATTTTGTCGTTCACAATATTCTGGTGTCAAAATGCTCCACATGACACAACTGTCTTTCTTTCATCTGCCAAGTGTACGTTACAATCTACATGGCAAGTTGCTTATTGTTATAGTTGCCCATCGATGGGCAACTATAGAGTAATCGTGCCCGTGCTTGTGCATTTTGTTTCGTCTTTTGTCTGTTAGCAGTCCGTAAATAAATAAAAAAATCTGTGAATGTTTGTGTAAGTTATGTGTAGGTTGAGCTGTGGGTTTAGTCAGAGCTCTTTGTGACAGATTTTCAAAGACTGTAGGGAT
>NW_007583264.1:0-1065 GCF_000690725.1 Stegastes partitus
GTTTGCATGATAGAAACAAGTGGTATAAACTGTGTACAATAAAATAAGAAATAATCTTTAAAACGATGGACCCACCTGGGAACACAAGTCCACATTTACAGATAACCCTTAGACCCGGGGTGCCCAATCCTGGTCCTCGAGAGCCGCTATCCAGCATGTTTTAGATGTTTCCCTTCTTCCAACACACCTGATTCAGATGATCAGGATTGTTATCAGGCTTCTGCAGAGCTTGACGATGAGCTGATTATTTGAATCAGGTGTGTTGGAAGAGGGAAACATCTAAAACATGCTGGATAGGGGCTCTCGAGGACCAGGATTGGGCACCCCTGCCTTAGACCCTCCAAGTGATGTTATGCTAGCCAAACTGGTTTAACAGGGCTTTTAAATACAATATATTAGTGCCATGTATTATTATTGCTAAGCATGTTTACCAACGGGCTGCGGGGTGACTCGGTGGTTGGCACTGTTGCATGATCCCTGGTTTGCTTCCCAGTTAGGACACCAGAGATCTTTCTGTGTGGAGTTTGCATGTTCTCCCTGCAGCATGGGTTCTGTCCAGGTTCTCCAGCTTCCTTCCACACAGTCCAAAAACATGTTGAGGTTAATTGGTGATTCTAAATGGTCCGTAGGTGTGAATGTGAGGCCCTGTGATGGACTGGCAAGCCATCAATAAAACCTCTTGGAAGATGAGCAGCTAAAACTCAGTGAAGAACACCAGCGTCTTTACTTTAGGGTTACTCAGGGAACCAAGTCGTATCTGTAGGGGGTGTTAAAACTAGATGGAGATTTGGGCAGAGACTATGTCAGTTCCCATTGAGCCACAGGTGTGTGCTCAATCGCTTCCATGAAGAAACAGAGTTTACAGTTGAGACTTGTAAAACCAGTTCTGGCTGCAGACCATGATTTCTAAAATACAAGGAACATTCTCAGCAAAAAAAAAAATATTGGCAATGCAACGAATGTGTGTGTATGTGTGTGTGTGGAACAGTATGAGTGAAGTCATGTTTGCATGCTGAAAAGCTTGGAAACCAGCCAACCCCTTGACCCAATATAAGAACTGGAGTA
>NW_007583265.1:0-1065 GCF_000690725.1 Stegastes partitus
CTCACAGGTGGAGACACATTCCTGTCCAGTCAAATCAAATCAAATTAAATCAAATCAGGTTTATTGTCATGTTGCTGCACATACACAGTAGTACAGGCAAGATGAGAGATCGTTTCTTCAGGATTATTCAATCAGCAAGTTTTGCAGAATGCACGTCTGGGATAAGACACTAAACGTTCACTCTCGCTGCCTCCTGAAGGGGGCGCTGCGTACATGCACGCCGCCATTCGTTGAACATGGCGAACCTCTTCAGGTCCTGGTAGGTCTGGTGAAGCCACAGATGCTGCCCAGAGCTGTCTGTCTGTCTGTCTGTCTGTCTGCATCCCCTCCAGCTGTCTGTCCGTCTGGGATGTTGTCATGGAGCCATGTTTCTGTTAAAGCAGACACACAGCAGTCCCTCCACTCTCTGAGGGTTTCTCTCAGTAGCTCGTCCAGCTTGTTGTGAAGGGAGCGGACATTGGAGAGCAGGAGGACGGTCCTGCTGGTCTGGAGGGGTTAGCCTTTAGCTTAGCATGGATCCCAGCTCTCTTCCTCCTCCTTTGTTTACATTCGTACCTCTTCCTTCTCTCTCGGGTAACTGCCGGCGTCGTCTCCGATCGGACTCCATGTTGGTGTAGTTTGTTCACATCACAAACGATCGCCGTAATTCCAGCACCGTTCACTGTCCTGACGCCCAGCAAAGTCTCCCAGTTTTGTGGAATGAATGTCTGGGATAGATAAGACACTCAAAACATTCACTTTCATTGTCTCCTAAAGGGGGCGCTGCTCTCTATGCGCACCACCATCACCATGACAGTAAGCAGTGTCGTCTACATTTTGAAACGTTCTGAGCGAACACACGGTGGTGATGCCACCAACTAATCGATAATTATTTGGTCAACCATGTTGCCTTTTTATCGCACCCGTTTTTTAATACGTCCCATGTTGAATACATTATAAAGAAACATCCAGTTGAGATGAAGCAAAACATCACAGGAAGCCTGAATCAGAGGAACAAATAACAGCAAAGCAGCACCCAAAGGTTTTCAGATCTACGCCCCATCAGAGCCCCTCATCATACGACAT
>NW_007583266.1:0-1065 GCF_000690725.1 Stegastes partitus
AGCATATGTCCTGCAGTTCGGCATGTATAGGAAGGGTCAAGGGCTGTGAATATGTGCAGGAGCTGGTATCTCCAGTCTGGCCAAGCAGCTGCAGTGAGCACAAAAGAGTCAGGCAGCACCCACACAAAATATTGTCACAAAGTGCTCATCGAGTTTGCTAAAAAAAAAATAAAAATAAAAACAAGGTTGTGTCACTTATATTAAAAAGCAAAAAAAGACATCAACTTTTTTTTGGTTGCTATGCTGGACATTAGAGTGCTAAAACATGGCTGATTCCTGGAGGCAATACATACCACCGCTGACCTGGTGCACATCAAGCCTACATAAGTAGTTTGTTCATTCATTTTTGCCTTGCACTGTTATACATTTTGGTCTCTTGGGGTACATAATTTCACTATTGATTGCTCAAATTTGTGGCAGTATAGAAATAAATGTATCCCTATCCCAGGGGTGTAAATCTACCCTGCTCCTTGTCTGACAGAAAAGGTTAAAATTACTAAAAGACAGCATTAAAATCGCAATGACCACTGAAAGGCACATTCATTAAACACGATGCAATTTGTTCCCGGTGAATGGCAATATTTAACGTGTAGCCTTGACTGTATTGCATGTAATAGGCGCAGATAAGATACAAATGGTGAATGATTAATTTTCAGTGGAGAATTAATCTGGCCGAATGGAAAGAGACACAGAGGAACCCCATCTCTTCTCTCGCTCTACAAAACACACACACACACACACAGACACACAAACACCCCGATACCAAAGAACAAACATGGACACATTATTTTTCTTTTGTAATACTAATTAGATAAATAACCTTCATGAAATCTAATTAGTGCAGAATTGCAGTTCAGTAACAATAACTGGAAGGAAAACAACAACAACAAAAAAAGAAGAAGCATTGTGAAGCAGTAAATATATCATATTTGCAGAATCGTCACACGGACTTATTTGCTGAAGCTGGGTTTTCTTAAAAACTTCCAACATCTGCCATAACAATTAACACAATGAGGGGAATAGCAAAAACAGCCAATTAGAAAAGAGGAGTATCCAAAAAAAAAA
>NW_007583267.1:0-1065 GCF_000690725.1 Stegastes partitus
TTGGGAAATATTCTTCTTTTCAGGGTTGTGTGGCAGCGCCTGGTACAGAAAACATTACTTGAATAGGAGAAAGAATGGATCCTACTAAATATTGTACTGAGTGAGTGAACAAGAAAAAAACAAACAAGTATGATGGGACCCGTAAACTAATATGTAGTTGAACAACCCTCTGAGCCAATCAGGTGTTTTCTGTAACTCTCAGTCAGACTTCTCACCTGTTGACAGGTGTTTAGATTTCACTGCTCATCAGCAAAGTGCTCTCATTTGTCCGGGACATTTTTTTTTAAAAATTATTCTTTTCAACCACAATTCAAAAGCAACGTCTTGTTTCACTAAATTATAATTTAGCAAATTTTTATTTATTAATACTTTTTTCAGTTTCTAGTTATTTCAGTGACTGTTGTGGATTTGGTCTTTTCTTTAATGGAAGGGGATGAATACTGTAGCTGCTTGTGCCCAGAAAGTTTATGAGCTGCTCAGCTGTTGACAAATTCTCGACCCTGGAGTTAATCCACACCTCGGTGGCTTTAAAGGACGATGTTCAGATAGCAAGACCAGTACGCAGACACGTCATCGACAATGAAACGCCCCCTAAAAACTCTAAACTTTATTCAAACCACACAAGGCCCCAGATGACAAGAGAAAGACGAGAATGGGCTGTTGGTACGACTGACGATCTGTCACGTGATGCTCTGGAAGTGTCTGACAGCGAGATCCAACCACTAAAAACGTCCACCAGCTTCACCAAACCTACTGACAAGTTCACGAACTGTACGAGTCACAGACACGTGGCACTAAAATGGTGACTTCTAGTCTATAAGGCTGCTCTTGATCTGCTGTCTGTTCTGTAGAGATGCCATGCGTTGGAAAAACAAACACTCATTCCCCTATGTTAAAAAGAATGGATGGGATTTACCAAAACACAACTTGCTGCATTTATATTTTTGTTCAGCATACATTAGGTAAACACCAGAAATCGCCTCAGTGACAGAATTACCATTTCCATGATTGTGTGAATGATATTGAGCGTGATCTGGAGGAACAAGGAGGAGACAGGACAGGCAG
>NW_007583268.1:0-1065 GCF_000690725.1 Stegastes partitus
ATCACAGGACTACACTTAGAGACAGACAACCAAGCACACTCACATTCACACCTACGGACAATTTAGAATCACCAATTAACCTCAACATGTTTTTGAACTCTAGGAGGAAGCTGGAGAACCCGGAGAGAACCCACGCTGCACGGGGAGAACATGGAGACTCCACGCAGAAAGTTCCCGGGTGTCCTCAATGGGATGCGAACTGGTGACCTTCGAGGCGACAGTGCTACCAGCTGCGCCACCTTGCAGCCCATCATCACAGCAACACTTTCTTAATACATAGAGCTAAGCAGATTTGCTCAGAGTTGATAACGTGGCACTAGACTTGCAGTTGTGCACTTAAAGCTGTGTGTGCTTCCTACACGCTGACAATATTATGACAGATGCTATCAACATACATTATAGGAAGTGGAAGGTTTTTGGACCTTTGCCAATACTGAAGACTAAAAGCAAAGCTATCACGCCTCTGCTGCATGAATCTGGACCATTCAAAATTCACATTACACAGCTCAAGAGGAGATATACAGTGAAGCTAGAAGAACATTTCACTGCCTCACAGTAAAAAAAAAAAGCTGTGCAGCTTCATCTATTTTTTCCTGCCTGTCTCCACAAGTTGTATCTCTAATTTAGAAGTCTGTATCTAGTGAGTGAGCATTGTCGGGGTTCAGTGTTTTCTCCTCAAGGACACTTGCTACAAGAGATGCTGTAGCTGTTTTGGTGCTCATTAGTTGCTTTATGGGATCAAAGCTGTGACCTAACCATTACAGACTGTCTCTTTGTACTTACCCGCCTTTTTCTCAGTCGAATCTTTTTGTGCATGTGTTTATGTTGTGAAAGTCGCTCCAATATCTGCAAGAAAATGAGGCCTCAAGACTGTTTTATATAAGACTACTAAAAAATAAATTATAACTTCAAAATAAAACAACATTTTAATCTCCGGCTTTCTAACAGTCGTCATATATTTATTTTGTCTGTGTAATTAAAATAAAAAGCAACAAAAAGAACTTAACATTTAAACTTTTCTAGAAATATTTTGTTCTTTTCTCCCCCAGTTGTGCACATTGCACA
>NW_007583269.1:0-1064 GCF_000690725.1 Stegastes partitus
ATCAACATGCGTCCCTCTGAAATGAAGGCCACACAACCATGACGCTGCTTTCTGTTTGTGTCTCTGTATCCTCAGAGTCCAGAGGACAGGTCACAGTGACTCAGCCTGGAGCAGTGACCTCTGCTCTGGGAGGCTCCGTCACCATCAGCTGCAGGACCAGTCAGGATGTTTATAGCTCTAATCGTTTAGCCTGGTACCAACAGAAAGATGGAGGAGTTCCTAAACGTCTCATTTATCGTGCTAGCAGCAGAGATTCAGGAATTCCAGCTCGTTTTACAGGCAGTGGATCAAACTCTGACTTCACTCTGACCATCAGTGGAGTCCAGACTGAAGATGCAGCAGTTTATTACTGTCAGAGTTTTCATTCCATCAACAGTCAGGATGTGTTCACACAGTGAAAAAGCGTCGTACAAAAACCTCCCTCAGTCAGACTGAACAGAAACTGACTGATACAGTTCACTGAACACACACACTCTAGATTTTCAAATTGTCCTACATTCACCATTTTATTCCTAAAATTTTAAAATGATAAATCAAATATTTTCATATAAATTAGAAGCACGTTGAGCCACATTCATCATATATTTTCGGACATTGAAATTTGAGGCTACGTTAAACAATAATATCTCAGGAATCATTAATTGATAAAAGCTTGAACTTGTTATTGTTATTGTTCATCATGTCACTGATTCACAATCTGGAAACTTGTAGAAGTTGATCATAATTAGCACAAATTAGCGCAACAAATACGAATGCAAAAGTCGACTAGTTCTATTTTCTGAACTGTATGAAGTTGTATGTTACCATAATACAAAACAAAACACATGGAATAATTTTAACATGAAATACTGAGACACAAACATGACAAACAAGTTCATTTAGTTCAACTTTCAGAACTGATTGAACATTCATGACAAGTTGAACCACAAAGAGAAGAAAAGAACTGGCTGATGTCCTGACACAAGTAGAGCAGAGCTCTGGAGTTTCCAAATGGTTCTCCAATTGTAATTAAGGAAAACTGTTTTTGAATTCAGGTATATAATGTTGCTTTCAGTCACTTTGGG
>NW_007583270.1:0-1063 GCF_000690725.1 Stegastes partitus
ATCTTATAGCAAATTGTGGAGCACCAGGTCTTCATTGTGCCTTGTAGAGCCTCCAGTGAAATTCTTTTTTTTTTTTTTAAAAACACGTCCTATATGTTGGTTTTCTATATACTAGAGGACACATCATGAGCAGAATGAACAGTCAACGATGTGGCTGAGTAGTTCCACTTTGAAACTGCAGACTTCCAGGAATTCATACGCAACAAACTCAAGGAACTTATGTCAACTGGCTGTTTTGCAGAGAAGTTTTACAGTGTTTGAGCAGAGTGGCAGGTGAGCTGGTGTGCTTGGGCTGCAGTAAGTGAGATCAATGAAGAGGGATTGTATTAAAGTACAGTCGTGACTCGTTAATCCGACCCTTAACAATCCTAAACATGCTATCCGACAGGTTTTTAGGAAAAACGAATGGAACCAATTAAAAATAGTCTTACCATAGCGACAGCCTTGGATTCTGACTCCGACATGACATTTAATGTCACCAATCAGGATGACGGCGTATTATCTGACTGAACAATCCCACAGATTGTTTTATTTTCCGTAAAGCATCTCTGTTGCATTTCTGTTTGGATGAAAAGTGCTTCAGAAATAAAATCTGATTTGGTTTCATCACGAGTAAAACATGAAGATTTATTGTTTTTATGCGTCATATCTGACAGTAAATCAAACATCTGGAGGTTCTGGACACAACAAGCAAACTGCTCCACAGTGAACAACATTTAATGACATTTTACAGAGTAAACGATCGGTCAGCAACGAACACGTTTCACTACAAACAAAACCTTCGATGACAGATTCATGACTCACTGACGTTTTAATCAAAAATACCAACTGAGCCCCGCATTAAAAATATCACCAAGATGGCTTTTTATCAGTTAAAATTATTGCTAGACTGCAATCAGCACTCTCAAAAACTACTGCAGAGACACAAATACAGTCGATAATCTGACCCGTAACAATCCTAAACCTGATATCTGACAGGTTTTTAGGAAAAACCAACAGAACCCATAAAAACAGCCTTAACATAGCGACAGCCTTGGATTCTGACTCCGACATGACATTTAAT
>NW_007583271.1:0-1063 GCF_000690725.1 Stegastes partitus
GAAAAACTGCTCAAAGAAAACCTCAAAAATCTGTTTTTTCTTTACAAATGGTCGTACAACGTTCAAAAAACACATATAAATCAGCAAACATATTGTTATTTTACAGAGATTTGCTGCTATTTGAAAGAAAAATGCTGCATATTTATATTATACGACAGATAGTTTACAGTTTTTATATATTTACTTATTTTAACCCCCTATGTTTTTATTAATTTACATTTTTTGACTGTTAAAAAACAAACAAATATTTACATAATGTCCACTTCAGAAATCTGTAGGATTACAAATAGCATTTAATTTATTTTTAGCAATGTATGACCATAAAAATGACAGTTTTACACCCAAAAATGAGCCGTAAATATATATATTTTAAGGATATTTGCTGTTATTTAAAGGAAAATTGATGCATATTCATATTATTCTACAGTTATTTTACAGTTTTTACATATTTACTTATTTTATTCCCCTTATGTTTTTATTTATTTACATTTTTTAACTGTAAAAAACAAAACTTTACGTAATGTTAACATTAAAACGCTTTACTTTCACAAATAGCGTTTAATTTATTTTTTAACAATATTCGACGATAAAAATGACAGTTTAACCCCACTAAAATCAGCCGTAAATAGATTTATTTTACAGATATTTGCTGCTATTTTCACAGTTTTACAGCTGCCCATCATTTATTTTTCTACTTTTTAAAAATGTTATTTCGACATCGTTGCTGTCAGATTGTTTTAAGTTTTTATTTCCACTTTTTGTGAACAATTTATAATTTATAGTTGTTATAGGTTTTTATTTTTTCACTCAATACGTTCAGTCAGTGATCAATGAACTGCTGAATGTTTTACTCCGTCCTACGTCTGAAAGAAACACCTGGACGACAATAAGACGTTTATAGACTCTGAACTGACTGGAGAGACGAGAAACTGGTGAAAATCATCCAGACGATCGAGAGACGACGGAAACAGAGACAAAGGAAATAAAACCACTCCTACAGGTTCTGGTAGAAGCTGGTCGGCTGCTCACTGGAAGCTTCTGGACTCAGTTTAATGAAATGAGA
>NW_007583272.1:0-1062 GCF_000690725.1 Stegastes partitus
ATTTTACTCCTAGGCCTTCAGTGGCGTCCTACATGAATCAAGCCACCTCTAAACACCGTCATTATGATGCCACGGCAATAGAAACCATCAGTATTATGCAGAAAGGCAGCATAACAGGACGTTGCATTGCAGACAGGTATCTCATGTAGTGAGAATGAATGCCATTACTAAAGCAAGAAACCCAGTCAAAACAATTCAACAAGTCTCCTTTCACTGCAGCCACAGCCGCACCACATACATCACATCTAACAGGAGCATCAATATCAACCCAATAAGATGACAAAAATAATTATTTGAACACAAATTCATCCTCCTTTCTTTCCTCACAAAGAGTTCAATCACTCTGTTGAGCAGGTAATCCGTGCATTTCATTTCCAACGAGTCCCGTTCTCGCCATGGAGGCTAATGCTGAAAGCCGGGTCTGTCCAGTCGTGTTCCTGGCCCTGGGACCACCAACTCTAAATCTGATTGGTTGAAGCAACAGTTTCATTACAATGCATCTTAAGCTACAGGGGCCTGTACTTTTGATTCTGAAGGCCTCAGGGCAGATTTCTTTGACTCTGGCAACACATGACAGCTGAAATATGACTAGATACAAATTCTAATACAAACATACACTGCTGGAAGCACCACAGCCCAGAGACACACTATGAAAAAATGAAGACAATAGACTCCTGGGAACAATGTAAAAAGATGAATTGAAAACATTACAACACAAGTCAGTGATTCTGACACAGTTTAGGCCAGCAGAGAAGGCCTTGCTAGCCCTGACGGCAGACAACTGGTAAACTGTGTGCCCTGATAAAAAGGCTGAATTCAAAGTAAGACGATGTAATTCAAAACAAATGGCCTTTATTAAAAATAGATCATTAACACAAACTGAAATAAATATCAGTTATTTCAACCCAAATAAATCATTTATTCGTGATAACACTGAATTGTTCAGCATTTCGGAAAACCCTACTTCTTCAAGCGCAATTCCACCCAAGGCAAAGATTTGTAGGTCTGACCAAGAAAGACCGCCAGATCAAGAAAGCTAAAAATATTACAAATGATATGATC
>NW_007583273.1:0-1062 GCF_000690725.1 Stegastes partitus
GTCTAGACGAGAGTTTCCGAAGGCAGCTTTGTCTTTAAAAGCTCGGAAACTGTTTGATCAGAACAGCTGCACCAGACGTCCCGGGTCGGGCTGGGCCGCATCATAGCATCCATCTGTTGTCTATACACCGCCTAATCCTGGACAGGTCTGTTGTCTGTCCGTTGTTGTCGTCCGGTCTAACGCACATGGAGCGAGAAGCATGGCATCGACCAACACAGGAGGGCTGGACCCGGATATGTTAGCCACAAAAGACCCTAATGGACCCCCCAACTGAAACTCAGGTGTCAATGGCTCCTTAAGGATATCTGGAACTCCCAACTAGTCAGTCAGAACTGATGAAGCCTCTTGGACGAGAGGTCTTCAAGGAACTCAAGCAGTTGCTACGATTAATCTACCAGAACGACCCGGATGTCGGAATATTCGGCCGCCGTTGGTGGTGTCCGGATAGCAATTTTGAGATCCAAGAAAACTGTGACCGCTGTCCTAAACTGACGTTAACAGCCAAGTGCTGCCTGTGCGTCCCGCCCACTTCCACCCGAATCCTAGACAGTCTATGGTCCGAATATTCCCCCACGCCCCCAACTGACGTGATGGTGAGACCAGAGAAATTGGCTGCAAAGTCTTACGCCACAAACCAATTCTACTTTAATTTTGTGGACACTATGCATTGTTCTGCTCAGGATCTGTTTCCATTTGAAATGCCTTTTGATTAAACAAACTGTTAGCATTGTTGCCTCACAGCTAGAAGGTTCACGTCCCGGTGAGGACACCTGTGTGGAGCCTCCATGTTCTCCCCGTGCAGCGTCCAGGTGAACCTGAGTCAGCTGGGATAGACTCCGCCCCCCACGACCCTAGTGAGGATTAATTACATCGTCAGTTACTGCAAATTTTCTCATTTATATAAATATTTGTGGCCACGTCACCCTGCCCTGGATCTGACGCCACAAACCAACGAGCTGCGTTGCCGTAATCGCCTAAGGCAGGGGTCTCCAATCCTGGTCCTCGAGGGCCACAGTCCTGCAAGTTTTAGATGTTTCCTTCTTCCAACACACCTGATTCAAA
>NW_007583274.1:0-1062 GCF_000690725.1 Stegastes partitus
GCAGTTAGCTTAGCTGTGTAGTTCTAATGCTATGTGGACTATGCATGGAATAGAAGATGGAACCAGTAGTACCCCTTGGTTTCCATCCATCCATCTATTATCTGTACACTGCTGAATCCTCACGAGGGTCGCGGGGAGGCTGGAGTCTATCCCAGCGAACACTCTGGACAGGTCACCAGTCTATCACAGAGCTAGATGTAGGCCTCGTCCACACGAAGCAGGGTATCTCTCAAAACAAAGATATTTTTCTACGATGTTTCCTGTCATCCAAACGAAAACGTACATTAAAAACGACTCTTTCAAAATCCTTCGACCAAAGTGAAGATCTGCAAATCCTCCGTTTATGCGTCTGCATGTGGACGTCAATAACCAGGTTTCAGGTTTCAAAACGTCACTGCCTGCGACAAAATATGCTTTTACATCACATACGCGACCTGTGTTTACTTTTGGAAACAGCGTAGATGGCCTCAGAACTGTGTTGGCATTGTCTCTGGTCCAGGCCCAGATACCGCTCCACGTACAAGAACACAGACGAAGGACGAGGTTAAGGACGGCATGTTCTCCGTCAAAGACACCGACGCTGGTTTTGGGTCAGACCGGGACGCACTGCCAGCCGGTGGGAGAACTTTGAGATGGAAATCATGCTCCCAGAGGAATGGCGTGACGATTTCTGTACGTCCCGGTCGTCGCTCCTGTTGTCGGAGTTATTACATCCTCACGAAGAATATGAATGCGGTTAGGTGTGGATGGATTTTTTTCGAAAAACGAGGTGGTGTGTACGTAAGCTTTTTTTCTCGATGTAGGGGGCAGGATATTTACAAAAACCCTGCTACATGTGGACAAGGCCTCAGAGACAGACAACCAGGCACACTTATATTCACACCTACGGACAATTTAGAATCACCAATTAACCTCAACATGTTTCTGGACTGTGTGGGAGGAAGCTGGAGAACCTGGAGAGAACCCACGCTGCACGGGGAGAACATGGAGACTCCACGCAGAAAGATCCCGGGTGTCCTCAACGGGATGCAAACCGGCGAGGTTCTTGCTGTGAGGCAACAG
>NW_007583275.1:0-1061 GCF_000690725.1 Stegastes partitus
TGAATCAGGTGTGTTGGAAGAGGGAAACATCTGAAACATGCAGTATTGCGGCTCTCAAGGACCAGGATTCGACACCCCTGGTGTAGACGATCTGCCAAAGTGAGGAGATCATATTGATCGTTCAGGTCACATTTTATAAACTGAGGCTTTATGCTGATGCACCGGCACACCAGACGTATTACGCCGTCAACCTGACCGACCAATCATTGCGAATTACGAGCAGTGACGCAATTTCTTACCTGCCTCCTTGTTTCTATGTGTAGCGGCAGCCGCATGGAGAGCGACGGCAGAAAGCCAAACGGAGGAGTTGGTCGCTAAAAAAAGTCCACTTCTGTTGGATGGAATTGTTTTAGCTTTTCCCCAAATTGTCTATCCCAGATGTTCATTCCGCAAAACTGACAGCCCAGAGACTTTGCTGATCATCAGAGCAATGAATGTCGCTGTAATTGCGGCGGCCGGTTGTGATGTGGACATACTACACCAACACGGAGTCCGATCGGAGAGTACGCTGGCGGTTACCCGAGAGAGAACGATGCAAACATAAACAAGGGATCCATGCTAAAGGCTAAAGGCTAACCCCTCCAGACCAGCAGGACTGTCCTCCTTCAACGTGATGGTGGCGAGCATGGACGCAGCGCCCCCTTCAGGAGACAGCGATAATGAACGTTTAGTGTCTTATCCCAGACGTGCATTCCGTAAAGCTTACTAATTAAATAATCCTGAAGAAACGTTCTTTCATCTTGCCTGTACTACTGTCTATGTACAGCAACATGACAATAAACTTGATTTGATTTGAAATGACAAAGCGCAAACAAAGGTCATTTGCAAAGTTTGCACAGAGACAGTTTGCATGTCGGATGGCAACACGACAACACTTGTTCAGTCACTTTATATACAGAAATGGTTTGGCTGCATTAACCAGAAACTTGCAAACTAGTCTCAAAAAATACATGTAGGATTCTAAAATCAAATCGTGATTTTATAATAAAAAAATCGTAAATATTTGCCATTTGCACCCCTATGTAAATATAAAGTTAAAGTTATATTTGAAGGAGAAAATC
>NW_007583276.1:0-1061 GCF_000690725.1 Stegastes partitus
CTTCCTCCCACAGTCCAGAAACATGCTGAGGTTAATTGGTGATTCTGAATTGTACGGAGTTGTGAATGTGGGTGTGTCAGCTGGTATAGACTCTGCAGAGGATAAAGCATGTATAGATAACTGGTGGATGGATTCCTGCTGAGGAATGTTACAACTGTTATAATAACATCTGTACAGAAGTTTCAGCCAGACAGTCAGATATCTGACAGATATGACGGACAGGTTTCTTCTCCTGATTTGTGTACAAACTGATCTGATGCTGAATGTTCCTGGAAACTTTCAGCTCCGCCCCGACTCCCACCTGATCTGTTCACGTTCCACAGGAGACACAGCTGACCTCCAATGGGCCTAGTTCAGTTTAATTTAAACAACTTAGATTCAGGTTTAGTTTAGCTTAAGTTATGTTTAGATTTAGTTTAGCTGTAGTTTCAGTTTTGATCTATTTTAGGTTTGCTTAGCTTAACTTCAGTGTTAGTTATAGTTTTAACTTTACTTTCAGTTTCACTTTAATTGAGATTTGTTTATACTTTGGTTCGTTTTGTGTGTCTTTGATTTTCTTCCATCACAAGTAAACCCCTCATCTTGGAGGCTCCTTGGTTCTCCCAGAGGGTCCTCAGGGATCCTAGAAGCTTGTGGCTTGTGCAGGCTGTGACTTTGAACGTCATGCGCTCTGATAGCAGGTAGTGTGGTGAACAATGACCTCTGGCCTTTGAGCAGCAGGTCAGCTGACCACACACACCCGGGCTGATTGGTCCACAGTGTGGACAGACCGGGGTGGAGGAACTCTTGAGTCAACTGATTCTGTATTCTGATTGGTCCATTGCAGCTTCCGGTGTCAGGTGATGTGCTGGACATGTACGGCGACTGCAGAGGGACGGCCACACCCACCATCACTGTTAGCAACAGCTGCCCCGCCGACCTGCACGCTATCAAAACAGAGCTGAGCGGTAAATCACCAGACCTCAATACACGTCCTGCAGATGTTCCACCATCAGGTGTAGAAAGATGTTCCACCATCATGTAGAAAGATGTTCCACCATCAGCCGTAGAAAGATGTTCCA
>NW_007583277.1:0-1060 GCF_000690725.1 Stegastes partitus
ATCTGCTTTAGTTTACTTCTGTGTAAAATATCCAGTTTAAAAAAATAAAAAATACTGCAAATTTTGGGTGAGGTTTCTGACACCATGTAACCTATATGCACCATAGCTCAATGGCAATTGGGATAACAGTAATTTAAATGGTAAAGGCTTAGCAGTGCTCTGTTGAAAATTAAGTACATTTGGCTGAAACTATAGCTCTGGAGTCGTGTAATCAACATTAGAAGTTAGAATATTAACAGGGGTGTTGATTGGCCTTTATAGTCCAGTGTTTCCTCTACACTCATTTAGCAGCGGCGGCCCTCCATTCCTAAATCCTAGCTAGGGAAACTCAGGCTGTCAGGCTGGGGCCCTACATAGGGTGAAAGAAAGAGTTGGTTCCACTCATGGCTCTACCACACTGATAAGGGGAGTGTCCGTGAACCTTATTTCCCTTTCTTATTTTTGCATAATATACATGTCAATATTTCTGTGAAATAAAAAATAAATAAAATAAATAAATTCAGTGTATTTCCATTGTAAGAACAATGATCAATAATGCCACTTTACTCTGTCCTGATAGGGATGTTCTGAATCAGGCTGCAGGGGATCAGCTTGCAGCATGTATGCTGCTGAGCCTCTTGGACAATTTCCCTACAACAGAGCCTTAGAGCTCTTCTATAAAAAAAAATAAAATAAAAAAAACCCAGAAAAAAGAAATTATTATTTATTGTTTTGTTTTTTTTGTTTTGTTTTGTTGTAACTGAATTTTTCATTTTATTGTTTTATATATTTATTTATTTTATTTTTACATTCAGCCTTTAAAAAAGCCATTTTCAACTGGCCATTTAATAAATAGGTTGTAAAAGTAAAATCAAATGTCATTTGTTTACGCTGCCACGGCTCCCGGACAGCCTGCCCCCTGCTGCTGAAAAAAATCCAAGAGGAAACAGTTTGAAAACTCTAGTTTGTAGTGTGTTTAGTGTGTCCCATTTTACTGAGCGGTGTTCTACATTTAAAAAAAAAAAAACACCTACAAACAGTACGTACAGACAGTTAATACATTAAAGCAAATACCTGCACC
>NW_007583278.1:0-1060 GCF_000690725.1 Stegastes partitus
GTCCTCTGAAAGAATCAACAGAAGAACTCCTGGATATTGGAAGCTGAATAACTGACTCCTGCGCAACAGTTCATTGTGTTTGGTCATTAAAAGGAAAATGCAGAGCATCTAAAATGGGCAGAGCTTGAAAAAAACATGATGGGCGTTACTGGGAACTACTAAAATATGAATTAAGGAAAATCCTCATGAAAAAAGGCACAGAAGAACAAAAAAAAACAACATAAAGGATGAAAATATCTTCTTAACTAATCTCATTAACTTGTATTCTGCCAGAAAATCTATCTGAAGGGCAAAGTTAAGTGAAACATTTTACAGTTCCCGATATTAATCTAATTTATCACCAGTGGAACTGGAACATTTTTTTAAAACTCTTTAATGGACACTAAAATAATTGATGAGGATTTTAAGACCAGATGTGATGCTCCAGTCACAGCTGATGAAATTCAATAAATGAAAGAAGTTGAAATTGACAAATGTGGACGCCCCTATAACTCACCTGGTTGAGCGGGCGACCCATGAACAGGGGCTGTGATTCCCTGATGCAGCGGTCGTGAGTTTGCTGCAGGTCCTCCCCCATTACTCTCTCACTGTCCTAACAAATAAAGGCAAAAAAGACCAGAAAAAATCATCTTTAAAAAAAAAAAAGTGTAGGATATGGACAGACACAGATGCCCAAAAGGATTTGAAAAACTTCATTTGAACTTTCCAGCCATAAAAAAAGACAGAGCTGTCCTGCAGGTCACAGGGCCATGTAAATCAACTCTGCAGACTCGGAGGAGTGAGGGAGCAGAGCCCCATTGGGAATTTCCTTATCACATTTACGTCGAGCCTCAAAGGATCTAATACACATGAGCTTTTGGGGGAAAGACAAAGAAAAACATTCAAGACCACGCAGACCTTAACAGATGGCCAGGCGCAATGGAGTGCCCCGGGCTTAACGTATTGCTCTGCTGACCCCTCATTTCCTGTGGCATGCAACAAAGAAACCTAAGAACTATAATTATGAATAAACAGTGGACACAGCACCAGAAGATGTGCCTTATTATCTTGTGTTAAGTTT
>NW_007583279.1:0-1060 GCF_000690725.1 Stegastes partitus
TCTATCTATCTATCTGTCTATCTATCTATCTATCTATCGACAGTTGTGTTCAAAATAATAGCAGTGTTTCTTAAAATGTGAGCAAACCTCAAATTTTTTTTTTCCATTTCCATTCACTGGGAACACTGCACATTATATTTTACATCAAAACATGAAGAAAAATGTATAAATATTTTAATTAATTTACAGAAAATGAAGGAAAAAATTATATTAGACTGTTCAAAAAAATAGCAGTGTGCATTTTTCATAACAAACTCAAATATTTACTCAATAAACTGAAAAAATGTTAAGATTTAGAATTCCTGTGAATCACGAAACTAACATTTAGTTGTATAACCACCATTTTTGAGAACTGCTTGACGTCTGTGCTGCATGGAGTCGACCATCTTCTGGCACCTGTGAACAGGTATTCCAGCCCAGGATGATTTGACAACCTTCCACAGTTCCTCTGCATTGGGCTGGGGGATTAAGGTCTGGGGATTGGGCTGGCCACTCCATAACCTTAATTTTGTTGGTCTGGAATCAAGATGCTGCTTGCTAACTGGTGTGTTTGGGGTCGTTTTCTTGTTGAAACACCCATTTCAAAGGCATTTCCTCTTCAGCATAAGGCAGCATGACCTCTTTAAGTATTTCGATATAAGCAAATTGATCCATGATCCCTGGTATGTGATAAATAGGCCCGACACCATAGTAAGAGAAACAGCCCCATACCATGATGCACCACCATGCTTTATGGTCTTCACAGTATACTGTGGTTTGAATCAGTGTTTGGGGGTCATCTGACAAACTGTCTGTTTGTCAAACTGTTGAATATAATTGCTATAATTGCACTTTGAGTTTGTAGTAATCAGGGAATGTCGTAGACAGACGAAAAATGCACAGGTAAAGATGGATGAAAAATAAACATTTTTGTTGTTTAAGTTCACATATATGTCTATTTATTGATTCAGTCATCAACCAAAATGTATTTGAATTGAAAAACTTTGCTTATTGTGTCAAATATTGCTATTTGATAAAAAATGTTGTGCAGTGTCTGTTTTGTCAGTAATGCAATAAATGT
>NW_007583280.1:0-1059 GCF_000690725.1 Stegastes partitus
GAGTAGTCGCCACTTGCTGGCTGCTGCAAAGAATGCAGACATCACTTTTCAGAGCTGAGGGCGGTACTATGAAGTGAGATTAATGAGATAGCGAGGTACATCAAGCTTAAAGTTTTCATTGTCATAGAGGTGGCTCTACCTGGTTAGATCTCCATGGCAACTGATGCTATGGAGCGAACCTGGTCGGGAGCAGGTTATGTTCAGAGATTTAAAGAGCATCTCCCTTTAACCAGATCATTTCCTGGCTATTATTTCTAAGTGATACAGGGAATGCATTTTATCTGCATACATTTTAACTTGTGCATTATTAATATCACCGAATGAAGCCGTGTAGTTACAGTATCACCGCGTTGCCATGGGAACCCAACATGTATTTAGTTGGCGATGCAGAAATCACATAAATATGCTTTTATGTTTGGCTCTGATTTACTGTCAAGTCCGTTTAAACTGCTGCTACTGCCGCTGATAGAACACAGATTAGAAAATGGATTATTCTTCTGTTTTTTTTTTATTACAGAGAATATTCAATCAGTAACATTAATTTCGCTTTGATTTGGCCAAAAATTAAACTGATATCCTGCATTGTGGGACAGTGTCAGACCTAAATGCACTTCAATACAATATCAGGTTTAAATATATTAGTTTAACTTTAACATGCAGCTGCATTGGTAAAATATTACACATTAACACATTTAACAGTTTTCTACCAGCACTTCTGTCTTGAAGCATTTGCAGTAACAATGTTTTTCATCGTCATTTTTTTATATTCATCATTGCTCTCCATTAAAACAACGTGTTGACTGAAGCAGCTGCACACGATCGTTTCATTTTGTGCAGAAGAAGAGTCATGTGACGCGTTAAACGCCTCTTTTACGTGAACGCTCACAGAGTCTGAAGCAGAAAGCCTGAGTTGACAAAGAAAGTTGAGAACCACCTTTGCGATACACATAATCTCTGGCTGGGGCTTTTGGTTTTGTCGAACCGACTTACACAAAGAAAGCCTGGCTATGTCAAACTTGCTTCATAGTACAGCCCTCTGGAGGCTTCATCTGTCTTTTA
>NW_007583281.1:0-1059 GCF_000690725.1 Stegastes partitus
ATGTTCAGGGTCGGTCCACCTTCACAGACTCATGCTCTGTGTTGGTGAGCCCACCTTATACTGGAATACTAATAAACACCCACTACAGCAAACTTCACATGAGGACTATGAGTAAAATTTCTTCAACATCTGTAATGTGTTAGAGTAGGGCTGCAAGGTGGTGCAGTTGGTTAGCACTTTTGCCTTGCAACAAGAAGGTTGCCGGTGGGGACACTGGGATCTTTCTGCGTGGAGTTTGCATGTTCTCCCCGAGCAACGTGGGTTCTCTCCGGGTTCTCTGGCTTCCTCCCACACAGTCCAAAAACATGTTGAGGTTAATTGGTGATTCAATGATTTTCAACGCTCTACTCTTGCTAATGTTTGATTATTGATAAACTAATATCACTGTCTTATCTTCTAATATAGTGACATAAAAGCTAACCAGCAGTAAAATTGTATCATTAATAGCTTAAAATCCTAACTAGTTAACTTTATGACAAGCTAATAATGTTATGTATTAACATGATGTAGCAGGCGCTAGCAAGCTTGAAATCTTGGCTACCGTCAGCTAAACATCATGTCATGACTTTAAATATCAATTTTAATAAGGTCCTAGGTCTCTCAATAAAATAATTGTCAACAAACCTTTTAACCATCATCTCATACAGTAACATAAAAGCTAACCAGCAAAAAAAAGTATCACTAATAGCCTAAAAACCTAACCAGCTAACTGTATGTTAATAACATTATGCTGTATTACCACTGGCAGGCTAGCTCAAACTACTGGCTACTGCAGACTAAACGTCTCTACTGATTAAGCATTATTTTCATGTCATGAAATAAAATATCAATTATAATACAATAAACATTTGTCCTAGGTCTCTCAAAACGTTAACTGGCAATAAACAAACTAATTATCATTTAATACAGTAACATAAAAGCTAACTAGCAATAAAAAAAAGTATCATTAATAGCCTAAAAACCTAACCAGTTAACTGTATGTTAATAACATTATGCTGTATTAGCACTGGCGGGCTAGCTCAAATTCCTGACTACTGCAGGCTAAAGGTCTCTGCTGAT
>NW_007583282.1:0-1058 GCF_000690725.1 Stegastes partitus
AAAAAAAAAAAAAAAAAAACCTGTGAAAATCTGGCCACAAAAGGTGCCAGAAAGAAATATGTTAAAAAAAGAGCAAAATACTTTAATGTTTAAAAAAATTCTACACACTGAAAATACGTGCAAATGTCCATAAAATAATTAGATTTTCTAGCAAATTAAATACAATTAAACTGTGTAATTTTAAGTTCCCTTGCTGTAAAACAATGAAACACTATTTTTATTCCCTTTTTCTTTGCAGCTGTGGTTTTTCATGTGAACATTATGCACAGTGTTGATCTGTCACAAGTCAACATGTGACTTTACTAGATATTATCTGTAATTGAACAAAAGAAGGAAAATTTGTAGAATAAGATACGAAAAATTCTCAGTCCTTAACATACATAATGTTTCCCTCAAATAAAAGCAAATGCTGAAAATCTGGCAGCAAGGGTGTCAGAAAAAAACAGTGAATTGTTATTGGTAATAATACAAGTTTGTAACGTGGACATGATGTATAGTTTTGGCCTGTTTTTGTATATATATTTTTTCAAGTCAAGATATAAATTGATACTATTTTAAAATAGATAAAATACTTTATTCTGTGAATTTTGTAGATATTTTCTGTAATATAGCAACAACAACAAAAAAAAGCTCAAATCAAACAATTAAAAAAATATCAGTCCTTTATATCCATGTTTATTTTATATTTTATTTTCCCTTCTGGGATAAATAAAGTATTTTCATTTAATTTCATTTCATTTATTCTGTCAAAAAAGGGCAAATACCTGTTAAATAACATGTTTTGCTAATTTAAATACAGTAAAAGTAGTGTTATTTTATATTTAAACATATTTAAAGAACAAATGACCATTTGTAAAAGTACAGATTAGTGATTTAGACATTATTTACACTTTTACCCAGTTTTGTTGGTTTGTTTGTTTGTTTGTTTTTTTACAACTGACAAGTAAATTAATGTTTTTTTGTGATTTAAATAGTCATTGTCTGTAATTTAATAAAACAGGATAAAACTGTAAAATAACAGTAAATTATTCCAAAAACTTAACTTAAAAACTTTTTTT
>NW_007583283.1:0-1058 GCF_000690725.1 Stegastes partitus
TTTAGGAGACAAGCCTGTTTAGTAGTGCAGAAGAGCGCTTTCACTGCTGACTGACTGGCATTGCAGAGGCATGGTACTTTTCTATAGCTTAGGCAGGAATTTTTCTTTTCTCCATATGAACTGAATGATAACTCTGTCCAACCCCCCTGGGGTTTTCTTTACTTCTTTTCCATAGCAATTATTGAAGATTCCACTCCCATCTCATGATGTAGTAGGTGAATGACTCCATCCATCCATCCATCCATTTTTAATTTCATTGTACCTTGTGTATGATGACAATAAAAAGCATTCTATTCTATTCTATTCTATTCTATTCTATTCTATTCTATTCTATTCTATTCTATTCTATTCTATCCATTTTCTTCTGCTTATTCGGGGTCAGGTTGTGGGGGCAGTAGGCAGAGCAGGTCATTCCAGACTTCCCTCCGCCCAGCAACGCTTTCCAGCTCTTCCTGGGGGATCCTGAGGTGTTTCCAGGCCAGTCGAGAGATATAATCCCTCCAGCAGGTTCTGGGTCTGTCCCGGGGTCGGGTTCAGAAAACCTCCAGAGGAAGCCTCCCCAGAGGCATCCGAATCAGAAGTCCAAACCACCTCAACTGGCTCCTTTCGATGCAAAGGAGCAGCGGCTCTACTCCGAGCTCCCTCTGGATGTCTGAGCTTCTCACCCTATCTCTAAGGCTGAACCCAGCCACCCTGCAGAGGAAGCTCATTTCGGCCGCTTGTATCCATGATCTCGTTCTTTCGGTCATGACCCAAAGCTTGTGATCATAGGTGAGGGTTGGGATGATGGACTGGTAAATCGAAAGCTTCACCTTGCGACTCAGCTCTCTCTTCACCATGACAGTCCAGTCCAGCGCCAACATCACTGCTGACGCCGCACCGAGCCGCCTGTCCATCTCACGCTCCATTTTCCCATCACTCGTGAACAAGATCCCGAGATACTTAAACTGCCTTGCTTGGGCAAGCAACTCGCCCGTGGAAGTGGCTCAGTACATGAGAAGGAATATACTGTTTTTTTTTGTTGTTTTTTTAATCCAAATATTTCTATTGGAGACCAT
>NW_007583284.1:0-1058 GCF_000690725.1 Stegastes partitus
AATCGTATCTTGACAAGCAAATGTCTGCAGCTTGAAGATGTAGTTAGACCACTGGCGGGCCGTGCTGTTTACTCCTAGGCTTTCAGTGGCGTCCTACCTGAATCCAACCACCTCTTAACAGCATCATTATGACACCACGGCTATAGAAACCATCAGTATTATGCAGAAAGGAGGTATAGCAGTACGTTGCACCGCAGACGGGTATCTCATCTAGCAAGAATGAATGTTATTACTAAAACAAAACCAAACAATTCAACAAGTCTCCTTTCACTGCAGCCACAGCTGAATAATATATGTCACATCTGACAGAAGCATCAATATTAATCCACTTTAATGACAAAAATATACATTGTACTCAGCAAAACTTGTGATTACTTGAACACAAAATCCGTCCTCCTTTCTTTCATCATAAACAGTTCAGTCACTCTGTTGAGCAGGTAATCTGTGCGTTTCACATCCAACAATAAGTCTTTATTGGAGACTAATGCTGAAAGTCGTGTCTGTCCAGTCGGGTTTCTGCCATAAATTTTCATTCCCTTTAGGGTTGAGAATGTCCACTTGCTTTAAAAAAAAAAAAAAAAAAAAAGTAATACTTTTACTATACAGTTTTAGCTTGTGCAGGTTGCTACAGATATGAATCACTAGCTTTGGCTGAGCTCTCTGACGTCAATGTAGGCCAGCTAGCTGGCACCACCAACTCTAAATCTGATTGGTTAAAGCAACCGTTTCATTGCGACGCATTTTAAGCTACAGGTACCTGCAGTTTTGATTCTCAAGGTCTCAGGGCAGATTTCTTTGACCCTGGCAGCACATGACAGCTGAAACATGATTGGATGAAATATAAACATACACTGCTGGAAGCATCACAGCCCAGAGACACGCTATGAAATGAAGAGAATAGACTATTAGGAATAATGTACAAAGACTGATAGGAAAATATTACAATGTAAGTCAGTGACTATGATAGACTTTAGGCCAGCAGAGACGGCCTTGCTGGCCCTGACAGTCCACCACTGGGTTAGACACTGTGGTGCTTTGACGTCGTAATGACAGCATGC
>NW_007583285.1:0-1058 GCF_000690725.1 Stegastes partitus
GTAGGTGTGAATGTGAGTGTGCTTGGTTGTCTGTCTCTAAGTGTAGCCCTGTGATAGACTGGTTACCTGTCCAGGGTGTCAGACACCGCAAGATTTTAAGTGCTAGAGACAGAAGGAAGAGCACTGCTGGTCTTCAGGCAGAGATGAATGCTTCTAGATCAGAGTCTCAGAACGTCTCCAGAATGACCATAAGCAGACAACTGATGGAACAAGACTTATAGGGAAGAATAGCAGCTACAAAGCCATTATTGAGGCCTGCAAACATCCAGAAATGTCTCAGATTTGCCAGCGAGCACAAACATTAGACTGTAGATGACTGGAAGAAGGTCCTCTGGATGGACGAGTCCCAAGTTTGAACTCATCAGTCAGCATGTTTATGTCCGCAGAAAAGCTGGAGAACGTTTTGATGCCAGATGCACCCACAGTGAAATATGGAGGAGATTTCATTATGGTATGGGGTTCCATTAGAGGAAAAGGCGCAGGCAAAGTAGTGGAATCGACAATGTCATGAACAAGAACGTCTATCACAACATCTTAGTGGATCATGGAATGCATTCTGGACTGAATCTGATTGGAAATGGATTCATATACCAAGAAAACAATGAGCTCAAGCAGACTTCAAAGCTGTGCCGAGACTATCTGACCAAGAAAAATGAATCTGGAGTTCTGGAACTGATCCACTGGCCAAATCAAAGTATGGATTTGAATCCTACTGAACAAATTTGAGATGCAGTACATTCAAAGATTGATCGCGCAAAACTTTAATCTAAAGAAAGTCAGTGAAAATAGCTTGAAGCTATCTGAAACTCAATAACAAAAGAGACTATTGGAAAGTACATAAAAACAAGGCCAGCAAGAACACAAGCTGTTAAAAGGCCAAAGGAGGCCATACAAAATACGCTTTGTTGGTATTATGTGTGAAAAAGGCGTATTTAGTCGTTTCAGTTTGTTATTTGCCAAATAAATAACATTTTTAGTTTTAAACAAGTTTTTGAAAGATTTCTAAAGTACCTATGTTTTCTCGTTTTCAGGACAGGTGGTCTGATACATTTGTAAAG
>NW_007583286.1:0-1058 GCF_000690725.1 Stegastes partitus
GAGTCCTGTCAGTGTCTGCTGGTACCAACAGGTCATGATCATGTTGAACTGAAACTGACTGAAACGAGCCAAACCGCTGCTCCACCGATAACAAAACTAAGTTAATTATATCAGCAGTGAATCCAAACGAGGGTGAGCATCATGGCTGCCTGGTCCAGACGAGCTGTCAATCATTCCAGAGCGATGGAGCAGCCACGCCCTCAAACATCACCGACCTTCTGACACCTCACATAGAATAATGACAGATTATATTTGATGGACCACCAGATCTCCGGCTTTTGTCGGGGAAGTTAACACAAAAACATCCTACTGATTTGTGGAGTAAATGTCTTCGCCTGACCTCTCATCATGACGCTTTGAGTTGGTGTCTATGGGAGCCGGGGCTTTTTGGAGCCAGCCCCCTGGTGGCAGCAGTGGTATTGCAGGTTGACTTCACTTTTTGCTACGTCCATCTTTTCTGTACCATCGATGGTCAAACCCAACAACCCATCATGTTAAAACCTCTGACGTTACAGAGGTTGTAAATGTAAGCAGTGAAATCTCTTCAGTAATGAGAAGCACCTGTTAGCACGTCACTGCTGTACATACAAACCCCAGAGAGGTTTTGATTGAGGGCATTATGCAGTTGTTCCACTGCTCAGAGAACATGTTTGGGTTCTGTCTTCTAGGGATGGTTGTTCTCTTTCCACTAACACCTTATTACGCTGCAGGAAGAAATGAGCCCACAGTGACAAAAAAAAGTCTAAAAACTGTCGAGGGCGACAATTTAATGAGGGTTGTTACTCATAACGAAGGGAACTTTAGTTACCCTCCCCACACAATCTAACCCTAGCCCACCTCGTTGGAATCATCCGGGAGTCAGGTGGAGGCGGGCCCTCCGACATGCTAACGGCAAGAACCACCAAACTGAACCTTGAAACTATCCATCCATCCATTATCTATCTACCGCTTAATCCTCACTAGGGTCATGGGGGGCGGAGCCTATCCCAGCTGACTCAGGGTGAAGGCAGGTTCACCTGGACAGGTAACCAGTCTATCACAGGGCTACACTTAGAGAC
>NW_007583287.1:0-1056 GCF_000690725.1 Stegastes partitus
GCTACCGGCTAGATATAGTCGGGCTCACCTCCACGCACAGCAAGGGCTCTGGAACCTTACTCCTGGCGAGGGGTTGGACTCTCTTCTTTTCCTGATTTGCCCACGGTGAGAGGCGCCGGGCGGGTGTGGGGATACTCACAAGCCCCCGGCTGAGTGTCGCCTTGTTGGAGTTCTCACCGGAGAACAATAGGGTCACCTCTCTGCAACTGCGTGTTGCGGAATGGAAAACTCTGTCGTTTGTTCTTATGCACCAAATGGCAGTTCAGAGTATCTGGCTTTCTTGGAGTCTCTGGGTGGTGTCCTGGAAGGGGTACTGCCTGGGAACTCCATAGTTCTCCTGGGGGATTTCAGTGCTTACATAGGCAATGATGGTGAAACCTAGAGGGGCATGATTGTGAGGAATGGCCTGCCCGATCTGAACCCGAGTGGTGTTCTATTTTTGAACTTCTGTGCTAGCCAAGGATTGGCCATAACAAACACCATGTTCAAACATAAGGTTGCTCATAAGTATACCTGGTACCAGAGTACCTTAGGCCAAAGGCTGATGATCATCTTCATAGTCGTATCATCAGATCTGCAGCCATATGTTTTGGACACTCAGGCGAAGAGAGGAGCAGAGCTGTCAGCTGATCGCCTGGTGATGAGTTGGATCCGATGGCAGGGAAGGCTGCTGGACAGAACCGGTAAACCCAAATGTGTAGTAAGGGGGGAACTGGGAACATCTGGCAGAGGCCTCTGTTCGTGGGGTTTTCAATTTCCACCTCCGGAAGAGTTTCTCCTGCATCTCAGGGGAGGTTGGGAACAATGGAGTCAGAGAGGGCCATGTTCAAAGCCTCCATTGCAGAAGTGGCCATTAGGAGCCATGGTCCTCTGCCGGAAACCGGTGGATTGGCACCTCCGGGTAGGGGAGGAGTTGCTTCCTCAAACAAGGGAGTTTAAGTATCTTGGAATCTTTTCACGTGTGATGGAAAAATGGAGCGTGAGTTGGACAGGCGGCTCGGTGCGGCGTCAGCAGAAATGCGAGCGCTGTACCGGACCGTCATGGTGAAGAGAGAG
>NW_007583288.1:0-1056 GCF_000690725.1 Stegastes partitus
GATCATTATCAGGCTTCTGCAGAGCTTGATGATGAGCTGATCAGGTGTGTTGGAAGAGAGAAACATCTAAAACATGCAGGATTGTGGCCCTCGAGGACCAGAATTGCCCACCCCTGAGCTAGACTAACAAGCTTCAGCTGATCCTCAACTACAAAGACACATTTAAACAGTGCAAAGGGAAAACATACTGTACGCTACTCACCTGTTCTGTCGTTCTATACATAACAATGACATTTTGCAGTATCTTATTTTTGGTGCTCCCTTTATATGTATGAATAAAGTGTTCCATTTACAGTAGGATAATGTGGGTTCGTACTAAAACTGCCTGGACTTCACATCATCCTGTCAGATTATTATTGTTCCAAAAAGTCTCTTATTATGTCAGGAATGTTTTTTCATTTTTAAGAGCTGCATAAATATTCAGTGGGTTTGAGGTCAGATGACTTTGGAGGAAAGTCAGTGACAGTCAGCTCTCCTTGGTCTTCTCTGATTTTCAGGTGGAAGCTTTGAGGTGTGTTGGGGCTCACTGTCCTGCTGCAGTATGAATCCTTCTGACCACAAAGATACAAGACAGTGGAGCATGTCTCTGAAAAATAGAGAACTGCTTCTTTTTGGTCTGAGTGGAGTCGATTCACTGCAGGTGTCCAACCCCAAAGTAACTAAAACACTCCTGGACTTACATATTTCCAACAGTATGTCTGACTGTTGGTTTGATACACTTTGATGTCACTCTTTCTCATGTTGGTCTCCTTATATTTAACCTTCTGTTATTTCAACAAATCTCTTAAAGTTTTAGTCATCATGTGCTCTGTCTCAGGCCACCCCGGGTGTTTGATCTTGTTTCCCTCCTGAGAAGAGGTTTAGGGATGCTCCTCGCTCGGAGACATGACAAGACAGCTTTCTTTTGACAGGACTTGTTATTCAGCAAATTCTGTATATGTGAGGAAGGGCTGCAAGGTGGCTCGGTGGTTAGCATCGTCGCCTCGCAGCTAGAAGATCCCTGGATCTTTCTGTGTGGAGTTTGCATGTTCTCCCAGTGCAGCGTGGGTTCTCTCC